>NC_081414.1:374667794-374896782 GCF_030272615.1 Cryptomeria japonica | reverse complement strand
ACAATGATGGGGGAAGCAAGACAAGAGAGAGAGAGAGGAAAATAAGAGGTACATGCATGTATACAAACATATATACATATATCTATATAAATATATGTATATATAACTATAGATATGCATATATACCTACATAAACATATATTATCTAGGTATGTCTAAAACATGTGTAGTAAATGCTAAGTTTACAAGCATACATTATTATGTCTTCATAACCCATACGGGTTTTGTGAAACAAAAAAAAATGTTTTTAGTTCTTCATAACCCATATGGGTTTTGTGAAACAATTTTTTTTTTCTAGTTCTTCATAATCCGTATAGGTTATTTAGAACTGCGAATAGTACTTTTGGTTCTTCAAAACCCGTGTGGGTTTTGGCTTGGTAAGAGGGTTGGAAAATGATCCTAAGGCTTGCAAGCCCATTTTCCCCCCTTTTTTGTTCCTTTACACATTTTTTCATCCTCCACCATGATTTCTTGACTTCATCATCATCAGGTTTACAAATGATGAAGTGGTTATCTCTAAAATTACCACCATAATCTCACACATCTTCTTAGTTTTTTGACCATATAAATTTTTTAATTTTTGGACAACATTAGCATTGTAAACTTTAATTTTCTTTATCAGTGCCTTGACAGTCCTCACAGACACATGTCTACCATTTTTTTAATAACTTTTGATATACTTGACCAAATTCAAAATAAATTATATATTATTGTTCTACAATAGATTCTATACACTTTTAATTTAATTTAATTTTTTTGCATTTTTGACTATTTTGATGCAAGTTATGCCCAGCGCACAAACAGGTACCAAAGTTTCAGGATGCGGTCACTTCTAAAAATCATAAAAAATAAAATACTCAACGGAAAATTACAAAAAAATACACAACTTCTAGATCTCACTCTTACCTATCATCCTACCAAAGGGTTTTGCAATATACTAAATCTAACTATATATTTTGTGCAGCGCACAAAAACAGCTATGTTATTTTTTTTTGAAAAATCCAGGAACAATTTTTTGTGTGTGAAAGGTTTGACCCTTTTAATCTTATCCAATTTTAAAAAAAATTGTAGTTTAGAAACTAGATTCAGAGTACTACAATTCTTATTCTTTTCTCAACTCCTAGTTTTGAGTGCATGACCTTCAAATAGCTCTTTGAAGTTCAGGTTTACCTGTTTTCAGAAAAAAAGTGGCCACTTATACCCCCCTTTTTGTTCACCATCTTGGTGCACTTACCCTCATTCATGTCATTGCTTGATTCAGGTTCATCTTCAATATTCCTACTAGCTTTGAATACAACATCTTTCTTCTCTTCCTACAACTCATCTAGTTTGACAATCTCAGAGGCAGAAAGTGAACCGTACAACTAATCTAAAGTGTATTTGTCCATATCATGACTTTCTTCAATAGCCTACTTCTTAGGCTTGTATCATTTAGGCAGTGCCAACATCACATTTCTAACCACTTCACTTTCTTCGAGTTTACCACTGGAGTACCATTAATTGCACTCACAATCTCATTTACTTGGTTTATATAGATTTCAATGTTCTCATCATCAAACATTCTTAGATTATCAAACTTGTGCTTCAAATTTGTCAACTTGGATTGCTTTGTCTTCTCATCACCTTCATATACACTAAGCTTCTCCCAGACCTCTTTAATAGACTTCAACCCAACAACTTTAGAAAATATAGCATCACTTAAACAAATGATAATTGCAACTTTAGCCTTTGCATTGTTCTCATGTGCTTTAACCTCATTTGGAGTCTAAGGAACATTTACCAGAGCACTATACTCATTCTTGATACTCTCCCATATTCCAGCTGCTTGGGATTCTAAATGACATTCCTTTCTTTGCTTCCAATAAGAGTAACTTGTACCTTCAAACCTTGGTGCTTTGAAATTAACTTCTTGCACCATTCCAAATATTCTCAAGAATTGGTTAAGCTTCTCTAAGAGGAACTAAGCTCTAATACCAATTGCTAAATACACCATAGGGCTAAAAGGGGGGTGAATCAATCTAGAACTCAAACCACTTTTCTTTTGATTATTTAAACTTCAAACCACAACCAATTTGTTACCGCCATTATGAAACATGAAAGCACAAAGCACAACACACACGAACACCATATTTACATGGAAAACCTTAAATAGGGAAAAACCATAATGAGAATCACACTCAATATGAATAATTGATTACAATTATGTTTAGGTTCAAGGCCAAGGAGCTCATTGCCCTTGAAAGGACTTGCAATACTAAGGCACACAACATTAGGGAAAGATAAAAATATGCAAAAAATACTAAAAGGAACACACTTTCTTTCGATAGGTTCAGAGGATCAAATGAATTGAATGCATAAGATCTCCTGATAATGAAATTGTCCTTGAGCCACTGTGTCAAGCGCCCAATGTCATGACAAACATATCTGACTTCAAAATACGTCTCAATGCTCTTCACAACTATCTTTCACACTTCTGATATACTAAATCTTCATGCGTATCATTCAAATCCACTTTACATCAATTCACATACACCCCATAACCAATTCATACACCCACACTTCTATATATACAAGATAGTTCATTGAAACCCTAAATTAGATCGGCCATCGATAGAATATATAAAATTACATAAATTCGGTCACTTGAACCTATAACATCGATTCCGGTCCTTTCCACGAGATAGAGGGGATCCAAACACATCACAACACACCCTTCCCAAATAATTCCAACAAACCACACACGCTAACACATCCTTCAAGGTCGACACCAAATGAAACATGTAGATAAATATTGTAGCATGCCAACTAGTTGACCCAAAATAGTCTTCCCATGCACAAAAATCAATGCAAATCTAGGCACACTATCATGAGACCCATATTGACATCCATACACAACCACACATGTATATCTGGACCAAAAAGTCATGATCCAGATAGGATACACCACCTTTGTCTATTAGATTCCAACTCAGCTAACAACACAGAACCCAAAACACCATATCTTCACTTGCCAATCAAACCATCACCAGAAATTGAATTGGAATATTGCACAAACCAAATAGACATATCCTCCAAGCTACAACACTTGAAATGTCAAATCAAAGAACCACCAAGCATTCTCCAGACCAGTTTTGACAGATTGCTATTCTGCATGTTGTGTCTGTAGCTTTTTGTTCATGTTATTGTATGTCAAATTTCCATCATTTACCCTAGATCTATTCTTCAAATTACATCATTTCAATTTCATCCTCAACTCAATCAAAAGGGAATGTGAATTCAATCAATATTAAACCCTCTTCTTAATAGAATTGAGGTTGGATCTCTTGGCTTCATTCCCCTTTGAATGTTTTGGGTGGAAATAAGTGGATCTCCTAACTTGCATAGCTTAACTTGTGAAATCCTATTTTTTCACGAAAACAATTACAAATATACAATGACCTTGCTTATATAGGTAAGGTGAGTGGTAGGATTAGTCAAGATGATGACATGTGTCTTAATCCCATGTCTTGTGACAACCACTTAGGACAAATATTGAATGAACTAGGTAACAAAAAGTAAATGAGATACACAACCCCTTAATAATTAACTAATAGAAAAGTACACATAGGACCTAAGTTAACTTGTGAATAAGTCCACATTAGGTAGCTAATTAAGATAAGACTTTATAAACTGTAACACTTATACATTCTATCTTATTAACATAATTATTAAATATTTATCCCTACACATACTTAGATAGAGATGTTATACACTTGTGTTTGATGATTTACCCACTCTAGGTAATTTCAACAAATGTGGGATTAACCTCATAGTCGTGGGCTTGATCCCTACCTTTTAAACATTAAAATTTAATCCCCCCTCAAGCTAACAAAGTACACATTTTATAAAATTTGATGATGTGTACCAATATTTAAATATATTTATCTGCACTGATTTCACATCTTAAATCATCATTTGAAATTCACAGCTCTTCTTTCGTTTTAAAGCACTAAAGACACAATAATAATGAAACATTACAATTTGATGTACTAAATGATTATCATTTTAAGGCCCTTGCCTATTACCTTTGATCATTTGCTCAAATTTTCTAGAAGCTGACTTAGAAAGATATGTCTCTTTGTAACGGTAATAACAATCCTTCATTTATATATTCATGAATACCACTTGTTCTAAAGTTCAAAGAAGGTAGAAGTAAAGAAAAATAAGATGAAATAAGAAGTAGAGGTGTGATCAACTTGATCTTTTATCCTCCATTTACCTTGAAACCTCACATATTCCAAAATCTTGACACAAATCATTCATTTCACCAATCATGCCGTTCCGTTCAATCTCATTAATCATAAATGTTGAAATATGCTTTAGTTTCCTTTATCAACATGAGCATTTGGCCGTATTGGTATTCACCAGTCAAATCCAATTCGCTGTGTACACACGATTGAATTCCCCCCAACAAGCCAAATCTCAATACAATAACGAAATTCTACTTAAATTTGTATCTTTTTTCTTTGACAAGTTGTGCTGAAGATCTCATATCATCGTCAATCATGGACTCATGTTGGTAAAGCGAAATTTCAGTTATTATTATATTGATTAATCAATGGTAGCTAGAACAGTTGAATCCTGATCAATCATGGGGTAATGTGGGTACCAGCTAATCTCCAATTGAATTGGCCCTTAATTCATGGCACTTGGACCGCCTTTGACAGAGACATTCTTCACATATGTCAAGAAAATCATCCAAAAAATGTCTTTGCCAACGTTCATATTTGTCTTTCATCCTTCTGTCACATCATTTTTTCTTTGATATAACACACAAAATGTGTCCTTTGGCAAGTGCAATCATGGATGAGAATTTGGAATAACATGAAAACTGTCCACTCAATCTCTAGTGTGTCTACAAATACCCTTCCATAATCATTGATTAATAAATTATTGCAAATATCAACGACGTGGGCGCCATGCAATGATAAGCATGAAAAGTTGTTAAATTGATATCTGTGAATTGTGCATTGCTGAAAATGAAAGATTTTTGTAAGTTTAGTGGCGTTTTCAGACTGTTTTCCTTACGTAGATTGTTAACCCAACTTTCTAATCTCTCCATCTTGTGGAAGGAGTGTAAGTCATGTATTTCATGGCAGAAGTTCAGTCTTGGAGGAGTTTTGAAACTTTCATTGTGAGTAGACGTTGGTTTTCCTTTACTTCCTCTTCCTGTCTCGCTTATGGATGTTTTAGCCAAATGGCCAGAGACAAAGGAGGAAGAACTTCTCATTCTAAGGTGAACAGACTTGAATATGAGGATCGCATGACAGAGTGGTATATATGTCTTTGATGATCATGGCCATCTCCTCAAACTGTTTAATATGGTGCGGGAATATTGAGGTACACGATTGATAGTACGATGAGCATTAACACATAAGGGTGAGAATTTGTCGTTGGGATTCAAGGACAATCTTGTATGTGAGTTGATGAGATGTAAGATTGTAGAGCTGCAATGTAAAATAGGGCATTCCAAGTAGTGTGCTTGAAGTGCGTATGTGACAAAGATTGTCTTTGTAATCATCATTTTGGTAGGTTACAAAGAATGATAGATAATAATTGTATCGAACATGTTTAGTTGATTAGGTAGGGGAATGCACATGTAGCTGATTTGTTAAGAGGTTTTTAGAGGGACCATCCTATGCTTCTAATAGTTTAGACAATGTGTACAATGTAAGTATTATATATGAATGCAAAATGGGAATAATGACATTTGTTTGTTCAAACCAATTTTTGTAGTGTAGACTCTATTAGGTGTCATATGCATATGCAAGCATAATATATGGGTGATATTGTGCCAATGTCACACACATATGGTCAACTATAAAGTCACAAGAGTAGAGCAAGTGGTCAACCTGTGCAGTAGCACACGATACATAGAAGTATGTAGCATATGTGATGCATGATGCTTAGGAGGTTTTGGCAAAGTTGCTAAAGCTTGCACATATAGAACTCTCAAAATGATGTAGTTGTGAGGTGAACAAGGCCATTTGATTGCACGACACAACTATGATAGGAGCAATGGTTCATTACATCAAATGACATGGAACTATCAAGGCTAATGCTTGCATAGATGTGCATGAAGAAATAATGCACTAGATGCACATATATGCATGTGACATTTCGGATCTATCTAAGCTTGCAAGAGAATAGTGCAAGAAATGCAATGTAGTATTGTCTTGAGTTGATGCAAAATGTGGAGGTATACAGAGTATGCAATGCATGATGCTTGAAGAGGTATTGGTGAAGCTACTAAATATTTCACATATAGATCTCTCAAGATGGTGCAAGTATGGGGTATGCATGAATATGATATTAGATGACATAAAATTGAGGTGTGTGTGAGTATAGTGTGTCAAGGTTGATGCTTGTGTATGTGCACGTGAATCAATATTTCTATATATGTGCATCTATATATGAGGCACCTTGGCACTATCTAGGAACACAAGGGAATAGTGCAAGGGATTTATGTAGGTTTTTCTTGAGATAATGTATGAAACATCATTAGGACTATTCACTTTTCTTAAGGAGCACTAGACCCCAATGTATTGTGTTACATTGAGGAACTCACATGAATTGTTGAACTATTGCATGACCGTGCTTAGATTATTTTTCCTTTCTTGAGTAGCAATAGTTCCTATTCTGTACTTTGATGTGCCTAGAGATACTAACATAAAAACATGGTAGTGTTGAGCAATCAACTTATATTATGGCAATGGATGACTTATGATGTGCATATTTGCTAATGAATTGTGTAGATGTGATGTAATAGAGAGTCACATCGACCCAAGTTATGCTATGTGGAAAGAAATTGACTATTAGGCTACATTTGCAAAATGGACCCCAAAAAATAATTTCTCCAATATGCCTTATAATCCATAAATATAAAACATAAATACGAGAATCATTAATTGCTTTCTAAAATATACATGAGTATTGATTTTGTTTTTTAGGTCTATCTTCATTTACAAAATTGAAAAGAAAATAAATTTAATTTAATAGGTCCATTGTGTTATTTTATACCATTAACAAATTAATTGAAAACGAGATCATTTTTCACTCCAAATTATATGGTACATTAGGTAAAAATATTATTATTTTTTAACCATCCAACATTTAACAATTTGCCCTTATCATACTAATGATGATTCATATTAATTTAGTGTTAAATAAATATTTTTACATAATTTCTTCTCTATTTAAAATTGATGCGTGGGCCTTTGATTTCCCACATGAATAGGAAAATCATTTAAAAAAAATTCTATCACTAAAATATTGATGTTGCTCATAATTCCCAATGTAATATTTAAAAATATTAAATTTAAAATATCCCGAATTTTTTTACATATACAACTAGATGCTTGATCCCACCTCCTTTTTCAATACAATGAAGAGTTCATTATTTGAAAGGCCTGTTGCATTTAACTCTTTTACATAGGAAAGTGCGAGAAAAGACAAATAATGACTTTGAGATGTGAAGAAACTTATTTTTTTACTATCTAGTGCCTCCTTCTATTTAGTATTCAATATGCTAATATTTAATATATCTCATTTATAATGTGGATTTGGAGGATATTTTAATATTTGATTAAATCATTTTATAAATGCATGGCTAGTTTTAGGGACCATAATACTTTATAAAATATATTAAATAAATTTAATTTTATGCCTTTAACTCATTGATCTTATGTTATTGGTGAGTCAGAAAAGGAGGGAAACCCACTCACCAATAAGTGATGGATACTAAAAATAAAAACAAATACCTTATTTGATGCAATCATGACTATAGGATCCCAATAAGGATGATCTGATTGTGCAATTGAAATAAATAAACACACAAAACAAATAACAATTTAACATCAAACATATTTGGGATAGCCCTCATTGATGGAAAAACCTAGCTCCAACATACTTACTTTTTATTATTTTAGATCAATCCCAATTATAGTTAGCATTATGGCTTCTCACATTCTCTAGCACATAACTTGGATGCACCACTTATAGATTTGGTGCATGGGATATAAATACCATCACACGATCTTCACATGATCCACTCACATGATTACACCTCACATTATACTCCTTTTTTCCTCATGCACCCCTGGACACTCATTCTCTAATTGTTGAGTTTACCTATTACATCTCTTCTCCTTATTAATCTTATTTTTTTTACTTACAAATGACTTGAAACTACATATTTATACCTTTTTATATATTCCCAAACAATATATATTGACCTAAAGATGACATTAAGCCACAAAGTACATGAAATATGCTGTCAACTAAAAAATAACAAACTTGAACAAATTCAAGAATAATTCATTAATAGAGAATATGTTTGTGGCCTATAACTTCTACATCTCCAACAATGATTGAAACCTCCAAAAATATCCATCCTGAGGTGGAAACACAAAATAACCTTCCACAAACCAAAATAGTTCCTACTAAACACCACTATCCATCCATAGGAATCTATTCATTCAATAATATACTTAGAAAAACCCAAATCACCTCAAACTCTAATACTAGACAAATAAGCCATACACTAAACTACTCTTGAAATTGTAGCACTTAATTTCATAATGCAATGAAATGCATCCACTTTTCAACATCAAAGAAGGTCATGTCCACTAACTACCAAAGACACATTGCAATATATTTCCATTTTTCTTAATGTAATGCCCCGCCAGGAAACCCCGAAGGGATAAGCCATAATTACGAGAATAGAGCGCAAATTTTTTTTTAAGTTAGAACACATAAGATGCAACAAGATAACAAAGATTCAGATTACATAGCGGAAGACTTCAACTAACTCCTAAAGAGTTTCCCAACGAGATTACTTAAATTTCATAATTCACTTAACTCACACAATTAATCCAAAAGCTGAATATCTTAAAACGAGATAATTCATAATCAGGATAATTCCTTTCAAAAGAGGGAAATGTAAACCACAAGCGAAGATTCATCATTAAGATCCATGCATAAACTTCATTCAATCTTTTCATTTAAAATTAACAAGTCATACATCTAACATTCTAATACACTAGGATTTCATCATAACAAAAGAGATCTTTCCAAGCATATTTAAATTCCTTAACAACAACTGAGTATAATTCATTACTCTAAGATACATTATTCCATATTCTAACTTATTGCATTAAAAGGACGATTTCACACATGCATTACGATAAATCGCATCTCAAGCAATTATGCATTCGATCCACATGGCATTCAAGACAGAACTGAATATAAGCATTTAAAGTTAATTCCCATTTATCCACTTAACCATTCTAACATAAATTAATCATACATGATAAAGCTGAATAAAGAGACATAAGAGAATACACCACATAACACCATAATGATCTCGGAGTTCACCCCTAAAGGGCTACATCTCCGGGTCTGCGCAACTGCAAGACCCCTCTGATAATTAATAAAGTTAAGAATACAAGAGGTTACACTATACAATCCCGCCATCAAGGCGATACATAAGCAATATACAAATGACCACATCGGCCCATAAATACATAAACGATCCTTAAAAAGAACAGGATCCAGCTGAACATAATCAAAGCTAAAACAAGAGGTCCATGAGAGCATCCATAAAACTGAGCCATCACCACCCAAGGTCTAACATGAAACCGACACTCACAAGGGCAGAGACAGAAAGGACGACTCACAAAGGTACTCAAAACAGGACAAAACGACAACACACTAGCGAACGTAGGGACAAGTGTCATCACACAACCTGGTATGGATGCCATGGCAAGTCTTCATAGGTCCCGGCCCATACACTGGTAACCCTGGCCACCTAATCCAAACTTCCGGCCCATCCAAGCCTCGTGTGGACCCACACATCCTCTCGTGAAGACAAGGAAGATGGTTTGCCATTTCAGGCCTTCTCACAGCATGCCGAATCTATGATAGCATTCGTCCCATGTGTGAGGCACATTATCTTATTTATAAATTACATTCTAATCTATTTAGGTTATCACTTATTAGACTCACTTTCGACGGGTTACCCAGTAGCCACTTTGGGCGCGGCCCCCTAATCGAAAGCCACTTTCCCATACGACACTAGACTAAACTCAGACGAACTCAAAACCAAGGAATACACATGGTCAGACGAACGGAGTTCAAGAAGAGAGAAACAATCATCTGGTCGAACACGACTCAAGGATGAACACTTACTGACGGTACTCTAACTAGAGACCTGACAAATTAAGGTCAACCACAATCATCATTCGACTCACACACAAGGAGGATATGATCAATTATGACAACATCACAAAACAACAGTCAACTCGAAACCGAGGACTGAAACAGGAACACCAAATCATCCATACGACAGGGTCCTACTAAACAAAGCAAAACATGCCATTTCATAATTAAAGGCGAATACAGAAATTAAACTCGCAAGGGCGATAATCAGAAAGGCAATATCTTCTCAAATTGATTTAATCATTACAAGTCGATCAAGTTTTCTACAAGATCTAAAACAACTTACAGTTATCTACCTTATCAAGGGATAAGTCGTTCTTGGTTTTCTAACTCGTTAAAATTCAAACAACGAACAGGAAAACTAAGCCATAATGAGTTTTAACCAATTCATATGAATTAAACTCAAACAACCATTACTCAACTAAAATAAGATATTTAATCTCCATTCAACGTCATTAACATACTGGTCTAAAATCAATCTTTACAGATTCATAATTTCAATTCCAGATGCATAATACGAATCACGGAATATAAAATAAAGGAAATTCAGTTGTAGATACTCCTTTCCAACGCACATGATATCAACTTATTAATCCAAGATTGGACCCAAGTATAGCCAATTAACATTTGATGATGAAATTATCAATATTAGAACTTAATTAGGCAAGGTGCACAAATCATGAAATGAACTTGAATGATTAATTCACCTGTAAATACTATTATATGCTTAATCAAACTCCAGTTATCCTTTATCATGATATGCCCTTTAATCATAATTAAGCTTAACATTAAACACAACTCTCTTTAAAATGATATAAAAATCATATGCATCTTTTTTTTTTTAAATACTAAAAGAATACATTAAAAAAAAAACGTTTTTTTTTAAAAACTTCGTTTAAAACGAAGAACGCATTTAATTAAAACTAGGTTTTGAACAAAACCAGGCATTTAACAAGGGGTGAGGGCAGTACCCTAGCCGCAGCGCCGCTCAACGCGGCCAGGCGGCGGCGCCCTGCGGCCACCGCGGCCCTGCGGCCACCGCAGTGTGCCGCGGCCGAGCCTTCAACGCCAGCACAGGGAGGGGAATACAAGGGGACGAGCGGGGGGAGAGGGGAGGGAGCGGGTGGAGCTCCGCTCCCCGCCTCCCATCCCCAAAACACAGTCCGAACAAAGAAAAAAACAAATACTCCCCGGGTTCGAAAACCGACACTTGAGACTTTCTTCGAACACACAGTTCGGAATTTTTTATAATATTTTGCTAATTAAAAAAAAACACACAGTTCGGTCTAAATCCCCATCAAGAAATTGGTAATGAATATAAATTCCGATTCAATAAGAATTCGTTTTAACAAGGGACTGGTTCGGTTCAAACGAACTGGGTTTACTATCATATTTCTTGATGGTTTGCTCATTCCATTCAAACATACAAGGGTTTCAAACGCCCAAAAAGAAGAGGAATTAACAGCACCTCTAAGTCACTTCCAGCCAAGCTGGTAATTTACCAAATCGATCCATAAACATGGCATTCGAAGGAGAATTTAAATCCAAGATAAAACCCCCATTTTCATTTTAACAAAAACTAAAAAAAATGAGAGTCGGATCCTACCTGATCTCGCGTTCCTGGCAAGATCGGCTGAAGAATCCCCATCTCAGCTGCCAAAGCCTCCCATTTTCCATCTCCACTCCAAAACTTCCCAAAAATGTCCATCCTCTCCAAATTTCCCAAATTGGGTTATATGGAAGAGTTGACCCAAAATCTTTCTATTTTTGGAATTAAAATCTTTATTTAAAAATAATACTCAAAAATTAATTCTTTTCAACAATATCAACAATATAACTTGCTTTCCAAATCCAAAAACGATTTCCTCATTTAACAATTTTAATCTTTCAATTCAAATAAGCCAACAGAACACAATTAACTTTATGGCGACAAAATCTAAAACTTTCTTTTTCAACAGCATAAATATAATGCATTTAATATTCCAAATCAATCATTAAATCGAATCTACTCCAAATTAAAAACGAGCAATCCAATAACGGAAACCAGATTAATTTAATCCATTAATCACTAATGCACAAATACATAATTAAACAAGATGATTTACTAAGGACTAATTAATCAAATTAACCAATCACGCCATGCACGCAAACCGAGAAGGTCAACCAAACAGACGACTCGCATTGAACCCAAACCAACCAGGGATTACCGACGACGACTGGCGATGCCCACTGGAGCACGACTAAGGTCGACTAGGGTCTTACGACCACCTAATCCAACTCTAAGGATTAAAAAGAGGTACACTCAAACCTGCAAAACCAGGTGACGACGAACCTCGCACTCATGCGACTTCGTACCTGAAATCTCCTGCAACAAAAGATCATACATGCATACATTTATAAAATCTAATGAAAGCGTTAGTCCAATACTAAAATCATGAAATAGGAACACTGAATAACTTGCATACAACTAGTGAGAAAATCACATCAATAGCTATACGTAAAATCAACATCTGACTATAACATAATATTAAGATAATCTAACTAAGATTAAACCAAGATTAGAGATCGATTACGGTAGGGGTACTACACTTAACATAGTCTAAATTCTTCATGATGCCCTTAGGATGCTCCTATATCAAATACCTAGGGTAAGAAAATGAGTCCCTTATTTTTTAGAGTAGCTCACACTTGTCTAGAATTTCCAACCCATTGTATCTTCTTCAACTTGTTATTTCTACCTCCTCAATTATGCTTCAACTGATCCACCCTATGTACTACTCTCATCCCTTTCCTATGTCACTCTTTTCAACTATTCATCCTCTTCACTACTCCTCTTGATAATTTATTTGTTAGAAAACCACTTATCTTCTCTATTAGCCAATACCTTACATCTTTTAGCCTTTTTTGTGATCATAACAATTGTAGGTACTTTAAAGAAAATATTTATCATTTGGAAAAACTCTTTTTGATGGCCTCCTATCTCACAATCAACTCTTTACACTATTTATTTAATATTTGGAATGTTGCAACTCATTCTAGCAATACTATATAGCTTTGAAATCAATGCATAATGCTCCTCCCAAACACACAGGGTTGTACTGCTATAAAACTATCCCTCACCTATTTGAGGCATCAAAATGTGCTTTTGAACATCCTTCTATGTGGTATAATTTTTATCCCTCCCATCATACAACACATCTATATTAAACTTTCATGGCCTTACCAACAATAAATGGTACACATCCATTGATGCAATGTCACATAGTACCTCATCATGTGGTACAATTTAATGTTAGCATCACCCAATATTTTTCCTGCACAAAAATACAATCTTCCTACTATAATTAGCCAAGATAGTTTAGGAATGCATACTTTATCCTCTTCAACCTCAATTTCTAAAGCATTTACATAGACACTAAGTTGTCCCCCCTACCACTATCCACCTCCATATCATAGCATTTACTACTTTACCGACATAAAGTCATTAAAAAAAAATCCATTATGTTTAATCATACCTATTGTGTCACCTTAAGGTCCTACACAAAATGAAAAGATCCCCATCCTTAGGGTTCTGCTTTGAATTATGTCAACCCTCATCACTAAATGTAGCTCTTGCACTATATTTTTCCTACTTGACACTCAAATGTTCTATGTCCTTCCTTGTTACACCTAAATAAGGCTTCTGTAAATAATTTTTTCCTTTTCCTCATACATCCTCTTCTATCTTGCTATGAATATCCTCCATGCCCCTCTTAGCCTCTCTATAGTAAGCATGTACCTCTATTTCATTAAATTTTTATAAATTCCATCACCATATCTTCTTGTATGATTGTTTCACCAATCATATCCCTTTTTGCCACACTATTTCATATCATCTTATTTCTATCCATGATAGGAACTTTCATCTTCTATTTCACTACTATTTTTGTTATCCATTTATTGATCTCTTTGAATTGATCATTTTTCATTGCATTTCATCTAGTTTCTTCTCTTCTTATTTGGCAGTTCCACTTACCTTGTTGGATTTTCTTTAGCTTATTCTTTGCAATAAGGACCAATCAATAGGATTCCTCCATTGTTTGAATATTCCATACACCCAAATCCTCTTGGATCGAATCCCCTCAATCCACTAAAATATTTTTCCTCCTTCTTGGTTCCTTCATCATGATGTCCTAACCTAAATTTTTGTTGGAAATTCTCCTCAATGGACTCCTTTATAGTCATCTGCATGTTGGATATTGGTTGATGTGTTGTCATTGATGTCAACATATTCTCCTATGTATTCCAGTATTGCAATTTGGTTGGATGAGTTGGTTTTGTGTGTTGCAAATGAGGTGGTGTGGATTAAAGGGTTTCTGGTATGTTGTCTATAGATGGTTCATTCCCATTTGCAGAGGTCCACATGATGTTTTGATCGAGTTTTGAGATCCGGTATTGAGGATGTTATTCAGTTGTTTGTGTTATTCAATATTTTGGTTTATGTTCCATATTGCTCTGGAATTGCTACATATTTTGTTGTGGATATGTGGAATGTGTTCTGGAAATTGATGTGTGTCCTCAATTCGATTGGTTCATGATTTGGGAATCCACAATGGAATCTTTCAGGTTGACAGCTAGTTGTGATGGTGTTCTTGAGCTCCGGTAGAGAGAGGTTGATGATTCTTGTAATCCGAGTTATTGCAGTTGTTGTGGTGAAATTCACGTTGCTTATGAATGTCTCTAGATCATATTCTATGTGTATTGGTGGTCCACATTGATTATTGTGCACGTTATTGAATATTTTCTTTGTGTGGTGATGTTCTTCACGTTATGCAACATTATTGGTGGTTGTAGAGTGTTGTGGTTGATCGAGGTGTAATTATTGGAGGTGTTGTGTGTTTGCGGTATTGATTTGGGTCCAAACTATGTCTTAGCCAACATCATTTTGGTCCACATGTATTTTTGTAGCGTGTGAGGTTATTATTTTGTAATTTGTGTTGAGGGTTTAGCCAACCTTGAAATATAGGTTGATGACTTGTATAAATAAATGTAATAATCATGTAAGATGTATGTCTGGGAATGTCTTCTATCTTTGAGAGTATGTATGACTGAGTTGTATGTGTGAACAAGTGATTTGATCTTTCAGAAGGGTGAAGGAGAGAAGAGAAGTGTTGCAGAGCAGATTGTGTGCTAAACCAGAACTGTATTCAGGCATATGGAGAAGCTATTTTCATAGTTCATGTATTCCAGATTGTTATCCGAATGCTTTTGTAAGTTAGTGAGACTTCCTGTAATGGAGTGAGCCTTCCCTTAAGGTTGTAGCCTTTCTGGGTTTCTTATTTTGAGCAGTGAGCTCTAGGCAGTGTGCATGAATGCATGTGCATTCTCCATTGTAATATTTACATTTACTCCTAACAGGGTTTATCTCATTGTGGTTAGGTTCTCACTGTGTTTTTTCCCTTAATCGGGTTTTCCATGTCAAAATATTGGTGTTATGTGTGTTATTGATGTGGAGTTATTTCATCCGTTAATTGTTAATTATCAGATCTATTTAGTGGCTTAAGTTGCAGTAAGTTTTTGTGCAAACTGATTCAGCCTCCCTCTCAGTTTTTTGCATTGTTGCCAACAATTGGTATCAGAGCTAGATCCTTCAGAAGGGGCTTGACCGCTTGAGGAGATTCAGGATGGAAACCTTTGGTTTCAAGAAGAATAGTCCAAGATTTTATGGAATGAACTACACTCTCTAGAAAAGCCAGATGCAATGTCATTTGAGATGCATTGGAGTATACTAAAAAATTACTAAGAATGTATATAATGTTCCTTAGAATGGTCCTACTACTCTGGATGAGATAAAGGAAGCAAAATACAATATTAAAGCTAAGGAAGCATTGCTGAGTGCCTTGTCAGATTCTAAGATGACTAATGTGATAGACTTAGAAACTGCTCATGAGATCTGGATAAAGTTGGGGACCTTTTATGAAGGTGATAGTCATGTGAAGATTTCTAAGTTGCAGAGCTTGAAGGGTAAATATGAGAACCTGAAGATGGGTGAAGATGAGAACATTACTTCTTTTATGCAGAAAGTGAATGAGCTTGTGTGTGGAATTAGATGTGCCGATGGAGTCTTAGAAGAGTCTGAGATTTTTGCTAAAGTGTTGAGATCCTTGCCTTCTGCTTACAAACATAAAGCTGCTGCTATTGATGAGATCCAGACTATGACAAATGTGACAAGAGACATGCTGATTGGTAAGCTTACTGCTTTTAAGCTGAATGAGTTTGGAGACTTTCTTCCAAAGACTGAATCTACATTCAAAGCTACTATTTTCGGGAAGCAGAGATGTTGGCATAACTAATGGAGATGATGGTGTACCGATAAAGGAGTGTTGGTGATGATATATTGAAGAACTATTGTTGATGATATAATTATGATATGATGCTTAATGATCAGTTATTTGTGTTGTCATTGATGGAAACCATGTTTGTCCATGTTTTTTTATGCTTGGTATGTCATCTAAGTCTACTGGTTAAGTCTAATCGGTAATGGATTGAATTGGATTGAGTTGGAAAGAAAAACTGCCAAGTAGCAGTGAACTGGTAAGCAAAGACAGAGAAGGAGATGGTTGTGGTAGTGATCCGTGTTGAGTCAGGTGTTGCAGTTTGGAATGTGTTCTTATGACATCATAATGAGTCTATGTCATGAACCGCATCATGTTTGGAGAGCCGGAAGTCATGTTTGTAATTGACTGTTGTATAATCAGCTAGGGTTTGAGAATTGGTATCAAGATCTTTGACCAGTGATGTTTTATGGTTTGGTGGTGATTCTTTTCATGTTCATAAATTGATGATGACGTGTCAGAATCCATGTGAAGAGATAAGATGCTGTTTTGGCACGTACAAGGATAAAATTTCTTGGGAATCAACGAATTGCTTAGTAGAATGTGTCAAGGGTTTGACAACTTAATAAATCGATGTGCGGTGATGAGTTATGATCATTCAACGACTGTAATTGTCTTGTAATTTGTTGCAATGATCTATAATGATATGATATGATCTATGATGTAGATTAATTGTCGGTTAGGTTTGTGTAACTGACCTAATTGTAAAGGTTATTTAGGTCAAGTTTTAGAAGGTTTATTATGTCGGTGATCATAGAAGTGTGTGTGCCAAACCAGATTGAGATGTCTGCATGAGAGAAGCAGATTCGAGCTGACAAGGATTTGTAATAGAAATCTATGAAGTGCGGAGTCTAGATCATTTATCTGTTTCCTAACAATTGCAGCAACATTAAAATCCCTTAACCGGGTAGGTCCTAATAGGCCTGATCTTGTAAATCCCTTCACCGGGTGGTTCATTAAATTGGGTTTAAATCCTCCAGCAAGGTTAGTCCTAACAAGGTAAAGATCCTAACGGAGCTAAGTTGTAAAATCCCTTGACCGGGTGACTCCTAACAGGGTCTTCTCTTAACTAGACATTGTTGTAAAGCTCCTAACCGGGCTAGGCTCCTAACAGGGCGCATTCCAAAAGAGTGTATATTTTGTGGGTACCAATTCCCACCGTGGTTTTTCCCATTTGGGTTTCGAGAAAAATATATGTGTTCATGTTGTGGATGGATTATCGAGTTATGCATTTGATGTTTTTCTTAATGATGAACACTTAAGTTGTTACTAGTAATGTTTTGGTGAATCTGCATTAAGTGATTGTTTGATCAACTACTGGTACTAGTTATGAACTATTTTGTGAAGTATTTTGTAGATTGGTGAAAATTTTTAGTTTATTGATTATTACTGATTCAACCCCCCTCTCATTAATAACCAGATCCTCACAATAACAATTGGAATTAGCGCATTAGGTCCTCTTTGTGCAGAAACTTAACCGCTTGAGGAAAAGATCCGAGGAAGATGATGAAGAAAGAGGGTCCCAAATTCACTAAGGACAACTACCAGATATGGAGCGATAGAATGAATATACATATCAAAGGTATGGGTGCTCAGTTTTGGCAACATGTTATTACTCAGTACGTACCTCCTACTAGTCCTCTGACTGCAAATCAGTTGAAGGAGCAACAAGAAAACATTCAAGCACTGGAAGCCATAGTAAGTACACTAGCTGACACTGGATATATTGATGTCCATGGTTTAGAGTCTGGTTTTGAAGTTTGGGAGAAGTTAGAATTAATCTATGGTGGTGATAAGCATATTCAAAAGGCTAAAGAAGAGAGTCTTAAAGGAAAGTTTTATGATATGAGAATGATGGAAGGAGAAAACATTACTCATTATGGACAGAGGATTAAAGAAGTTGTCGGTGGAATCAAAAGTGCTGGTGGTACTATAGATGAAGACATTGTTGTGAGTAAGATGCTTAGAACTCTATTGCCTGCTTATACCATTAGAGTGTTTGCTATTCAAGAGTTGAGGTCAGTTACTAAGGATAAGGTTATTGTTGATTCTTTGATTGGTAAGCTCACTGCTTTTGAGTTAAATAGTTTTGATAACAGTGTACCTAAGACAAAATTTTCTTTTAAAGCATCTGTATCTAGTGTATCGATGAGAAGAGGAAAATATGTTTGTCAAAGTCATGAATGCAGGTCAAGTCATCTTGGCAGTAGTAAAGCTGATGTGGATGATGAAGGTAATGTGACAGAGTTTGAAGTTCTATTGGCTAAAAGACTTCCTAGAGGCACTAGTAAGTACAAAGGTAATTTGCTTCTCAAATGTTTCTCTTGTAACAAGGTAGGACATATTGCTGCACACTGTCCTAATAATGATCAAAAGGAAAAGTTAAGAAAATATAAGGGAAAAGGAAAGAAGCAGTGTTATGTTGTAGTTGATGAAGGTGCTATAGATGAGGAATTTGAGGATGAATGCAATGAGGAGATTGTTTTTGTTGTTGTTAAGGAAGATCTGTCTAATAAGAAGGCTCTAGTATCTTGCATTGACAATAATGATGAATGGATTATTGACAATGGTTGCTCACACCACATGACCGGTGATAAGAACAAGTTTATTTCTCTTAAAGAATTTGATGGAGGTTTAGTAAGATTTGGAAATAATTCACCTTGTATGGTTAAAGGTAAAGGTTCTATCTCTTTGAATGGTACAAGTAATGCTAATGATGTATTTTGGGTTGAAGGTTTAAAACATAACTTGTTGAGTGTTGGTCAGTTGAATGACAAAGGTTATCATCTTGAGTTGAGTTTAAGAGTGAAGTGTGAAGGATCTTAGGATGCAAAGGAGAATTAATTGCTACTAGTAAGCAAACTAAAGGTAACTTGTTCCATCTGAACAATTGTTTGCTTGCTAAGGTTGAAGATAGCTGGTTATGGCATAAAAGGTTTTGTCACGTGAAATTTGATAATGTGGTTAAGGTCATCAAATCTAGTATGGTGAGAGGTATGCCACAACTTGTTAAACTAGACAATGTGTTGTGTAAAGAATGTTAGTTGGGTAAGATGACTACATCTTCTTTTAAGAGCAAATCTTTTTCTTCTTAGCATATTCTAGATTTGGTGCACACTGACTTATGTGGTCCTATGAGGACTAGAAATTTTTTTGGTGACAAGTATTTCATGATATTTACTAACGATTTTTCTAGAATGATGTGGGTTACTTTTTTGAAGGAAAAGTTAGATGCTTTCAACAAGTTCAGGGCATTGAAGGCTTTAGTAGAAAAGGAAACCGGTAAGAATCTTAAGTGTCTGAGATCTGATCGGGGTGGAGAGTTTACATTAGATGAGTTTGTGAGATATCTTGATGAAAATGAAATAAAGAGGCAGTATCTGATCCAAGGACACCACAACCGAATGAAATTGCAGAAAGAAGAAACAAAACCGTTGTTGAAGCAGCAAGGACTATGCTGATATAGGGAGATGTACCTAAGAGGTTTTGGAGAGAAGCAGTCAATACTGCTATTTACACATTGAACTGGGTACTTGTTAAGATAGGTAATGATAAAACACCTTATGAGTTATGGTATGGTAAAACTCCTAGTGTTAGTTATTTCAAAGTTTTTGGAAGCAGATGTTTTATAAAAAGAGATGATTATACTGGTAAATTTGATGCTAGGAGTGACGAAGGAACATTTCTTGGCTACTCCACTAAGAGCAAAGCTTTCAAGTGTTACAACAAAAGGACAAAGAAGACCGTGGAGAGTGTGAATGTAAAAGTTGATGAGTACTCTAATGAACCTGATGATACCAACAAATCTAATCCAGTAGATGATGAACAAAAACTTGTGTTTATTGAACCGAATGTACATAAAGATGTTGAGAAGAACAGTGCAGATGGAGATGCTCAACCGGTAGATGAAGAAGATGAAGAACAAGAAGAGGTTGTTGCACCGAAACAGGTAATTCCTAGGTATGTAAGGCTAAATCACTCTGAAGACCAGATAATAGGTAAGAAGAATGTTGGAGTACAGTTTAGAAGGGAAATCAGAGAAAGTGCATGTCTGATTTCTACAGTTGAACCAAAGACAGTTAAAGAAGCTCTTAAGGATGATGACTGACAACACTTGATCACTTGTTCCTAGACTCGAGGATAAAAATGTGATTGGTACACAATGGGTACTTAAAAACAAGCTGAATGAAGATGGAGAAGTTGCTAGAAACAAGGTAAGACTAGTATGCAAAGGGTATGCACAAGAAGAAGGTGAAGATTATGGAGAGACCTTTGTACCGGTTTCTAGGCTTGAAGGAGTTAGAATGCCACTTGCATTTGCAACCTTTAAAGGTTATAAAGTCTATCAAATGGATGCAAAGTCAACATTTCTGAATGGTATTCTTGAAGAAGATGTGTATATTGAACAACCAGATGGGTTTGCATTGTCAGAAGATAAGGATATGGTATGCAAACTGCATAAGGCATTATATGGATTGAAGCAAGCACCAAGGGCATGGTTTGAAAGACTTCATGAACATTTGATAAAGATAGGATTTTAGAGAATCAGTGAGGACATCAATATTTATTTGAAGACTAAAGGAGACAAGATGTTGATTGCAGATGTATTTGTTGATGACATCATATTTGGAGGAAATGATGATATGGGTATGACTTTTGCAAATGAGATGAAGAAAGAATTTGAGATGTCTCTTATAGGTGAGAAATTTTTTCATTGGATTGCAGGTCCAACAGCTGAAAGGTGGTATTTTTATTAGTCATTCCAAGTATGTGAAGGAAGTGTTAAAGACCTTTGTAATGTAAGATTGTAAATTGGTTGGAACACCTATGGTTACCGGTTGCAAATTGTCAAAAGAAGATGATTCACCCTCAGTGGATGAGAAGGAATACATGTCCAAGACTGTGAAATTACATTATGTTGTTCATAGTAGACCGGATATTGTCCATGCAGTTGGTTTAGTAGCAAGATTTTAGAAGAGCCCTAAGGAGACACATATGCCAACAGTGAAGAGTATATTCAAATATCTTGGAGGGATAGTTGATTATGGATTATGGTATCCATATAGAGGAAATTTCTCCTTGCAGGTATTCACTGATGCTGATTGGGCAGGAAATGTGGATGATCGAAAGAGAACAACCGGTGGTGCATTCTTTCTAGGTGGTAGACTGGTAGCATGGACCAGTAAGAAAAAAACTTGTATATATCAGTCTACAGCTGAAGCAAAATATGTGGCTGCATCAATGAATTGTACACAAGCTATATGGATGAGACATGTCTTCGAAGGATTCAAGCAGGATATGACAGAATCGATGATCATACATTGTGATAACACTAGTGCTATACACATTTCTAAGAACCTGATACTGCATGCTAGGACTAAACATATTGAATTGAAGTATCACTTTATGAGAGAAAAGGTGCAAGAAAAGAAAGTGAGATTAGAGCATGTATCAAATAAGGAGCAATTGGTAGATATATTCACTAAGCTGCTCCCTAAGGCTACCTTTGAATATCTCAGAGGTAAGTCAGGGGTTATACCCCTACCCAAGGTCAACTAAGAAGATGTGGAAGCATCAATCCAGTGGAATCATTGAATATCTTTCACTATGGATTGATGAGAAGTGGGCTACTCCTCAGGGGGAGTAGCTGAGATGATGTCAGAAGACACCTTTGCACCTTTGGAATTGCTGTCAAAGGGGGAGAAGAAATATGATAGGGGGAGAAGAGAAATAAAAAGAAAAGGAGAAGAACTGATGACCAGACAACAGACATAAACAAGTTTCATGTTGAGATTTTGGTGTTGCAGTGGTGTTGCCATCAATGCCAAAGGGGGAGATTGTTGGAATGTTGGCATAACTGATGAAGATGATGGTGTACCGGTAAAAAACTATTGGTGATGATATATTGATGGACTGTTGGTGATAATATAATTATGATATGATGCTTAATAATCAGTTATTTGTGTTTTCATTGATGGCAACCATGTTTGTACATGTTTGTTTATGCTTGGTATGTCATCTAAGTCTACTGGTTAAGTCTAACCAGTAATGGATTGAATTGGATTGAGCTGGAAAGCAAAACTGCCAAGTAGTAGTGAACTGGTAACCAGGAACAACGAAGGAGATGGTTGCGATAGTGATCCGTGTTCAGTTAGGTGTTGCGGTTTGGAATGTATGCTTATGACATCATAATGAGTCTATGTCATGAACCACATCATGTTTGGAGAGCCAAAAGTCATGTTTGTAATGGATTGTTGTATTTGTTGGCATTTTTGATGATTGATGCTGTGATTGTCATTGATGGACACACACTTGATTTGAGATCACTTTTTGTATGTATGAGTTAAAGCTCAACCGGTATTTGTTCGAACCGGTATGATGTATTATAGTCTTTAGACTCTCAGTGTTTTGCAGAAAGTGTTTACTAGTCTGAAGCGGTATGAAGACCCCAAGCGGTTCGAGGATCTCAAGCGGTATGAAGGAACAAAGCGGCACAACTCATATTTCCCAGTCTTCATTTTGTCAAACCGGCAACCGGTATTTTTCTTAAACCGGTATTTTGTTTGAATGGGTAATACTTTGTGATGAGTTACCAACCAGCATATTGCGATGAGTTACCATCCACCGATTGTTTTGCGGTGCCGACACTTTGACGGTGTTTTTTGTGTCGTGTTACCAATTATGTCTAGATGCACTGAACCTAGGAAATTGTATTGTAATCCTATTGGACCGACATGAAATCAGATTCCTTTATAAGGACATCATGTCTAGGGTTTTAGGTTGTGGCTAGGGTTTAAGGTGGTTGATGAGTTTTTGTAAGTGAGATTATAAAAGAGAAGGTCATGTCTATGAGAAAAGGTAGAGTATGAATGTGTTGAAGATTGAAGTAATGCTGGAATGCATTAGGAACGAGCTATCAAGGATCTAACCAAGAAATTTGTGCTATTTGCTAGATCACTCACTTGTTGATTACTCACATCTTCGACAAGTCTAAAGCCCTTAACCGGGTAGGCCCAAAAAACCTTTTGTAAATCCTCTAACAAGGTGGTTCACATCTGTGCATCTAAAATCCTCTAGCAAGGTAGTCTTTAATCAGAATCATCTCCTAATAGAGATTGAGATTCCTAACAGGATCTGTTCTGGTAAAGAACATTGTATGACCTTAATCGGTCTGGTTCCTATTCTGTAGATAGTTACTTGTGAGTTTCATCTCACCGTGGTTTTTCCCATTTGGGTTTCCATGTCAAAATATCTTGTGTTATGGTGATTGTGCTTCTGTGGGTGAATGCATTATTTTCTATTTGGTTTGCATGTGTGCTAACCGGTTTGTTTGCTAAACTGTTTTACCGGTTTACTGCTAGACTAGTAAAGTGTTTAAGTACAACAATTTTTGGCATACTAATTCACCCCCTCTCTTAGTATTCATCAGTATAATCACCTAGGGTTTGAGAACCGGTATCAAGATCTTTGACCGTTGATGTTTTATGGTTTGGCGGTGATTCTTTTCATGTTTATACATTGATGATGATGCGTCAAAATCTGTTTGAAGAGATAAGATGCTGTTTTGGCGCGTACAAGGATCAAATTTATTGGGAAGCAATGAAGTGCTTAGCAGAATGTGTCAAGGGTTTGACAACTTATCAGATCGATGTGTGGTGATGAGTTATGATCATTCAACGTCTATAATTGTCTTGTAATTTGTTGTAATGATATGATATGAACTATGATGTGGAGTCATTATAGGTTAGGCTTTTTGTAACCGACCTAATTGTAAAGGTTATTTAGGTCAAGTTTTAGAAGGTTTATTGTATTGGTGATCAGAGAAGTGTGTGTGCCAAACCAGATTGAGATGTTTGCATGAGAGAAGCAGATTGGAGCTGATAAGGATTTGTAATAGAAAGCTATGAAGTGCTGAGTCCAGATCATTTATCTGTTGTTTCCTAATAGTTGCAACAACATTAAAATCCCTTAACTAAGTAGCTCCTAACAGGCCTGATCTTGTAAATCCCTTCATCAGGTGGCTCATTAATTTGGGTTTAAATCCCCGAGTGAGGTTAATCCTAACAGGGTAAAGCTCCTAATAGAGCTAAGTTGTAAAATCCCTTGATCGGGTGATTCCTAGCAGGGTCTTCTCTTAACCGGGCATTGTTGTAAAGATCCTAACCGAGATAGGCTCCTAATAAGGCGCATTCCGAAAGAGTGCATATTTTGTGGGTACCAATTCCCACCATGGTTTTTTCCATTTGGGTTTCCATGACAAAATTCTCTATGTTCATATTGTGGATGGATTGTTGAGTTATGCATTTGATGTTTTGCTTAATGATGAACACTTGTTACCGGTAATGTTTTGGTGAATATGCATTAAGTGATTGTTTGATCAGCTACCGGTACTGGTTATGAACTGTTTTATGAATTATTTTGCAGATTGGTGAAAAGTTTTAGTTTATTTCTTATTACTGATTCACCCCCCCTCTTAGTAATAACCAGACCCTCACAATAACAAGAGATATGATCTGAGATAAAGTTCTACAAGAGTATCTAGATATGAGAAAAAGATGAAAAAGATGGAAGATGAAGAAAGAGAGCTTGAAGCAGTTATTGCCAGAAGATTGCCTAAAGGTGTCGTTATGTATGAAGGAAAGTTACCTCTTAAATGTTTTTCATGCAATAAGATAGGACATTTTTCATCAAGGTGTCCGGAAAGAGATAGAAATCCTAAGAAGCCATTTAAGACATACAAGCCTAAATATCATAAGAAGTGTTATTATTCTACTGATGAAGGTGTGATAGATGATGAGTCAGATAAGGGAAATTCAAGAGATAAATTTGTGTTCATTGCTATCGAAGAAGATGATCCTATAACTCCAAATTATACAAGATACATTAATGAGGAGGAAGCTTTAGTTGCTAAAGTTGAGGAGAAATATGAATGGGTAATTGATAGTGGTTGCTCTCATCATATGACAGGTGATAAGAGAATTTATAAATTTGGAAAAGTATGATGGTGGTATAGTAAGATTTGGTGATAACAAAACTTATGTAATCTATGGTAGAGGCTCTATTTCTCTTGATAGTAAGAAAAGTATTGATGATGTGTTGTATGTTGAAGGTTCAAAGCATAATATTTTAAATGTTGGTCAGATGGTTGATAAGGGATATAACTTGCAATTCAAGAATGGAAAATGTGAGATCTTGAGTAGTTCCGAAACTGAGATTGCATTAGGGACAATGACTAAAGGTAATATCTTTCACTTGAATGATGGTGGTAAAAGTTGCTTGATTGCTCAGATTGATAAAAGTTGGTTGTGGCATAAAAGGATGTGTCATGTAAATTTTGATTGCATGGTTAAGATAAGTTCAACTCAAGCAGTGAGAGATATAGCGATGTTAAGAAAGCCTTCTAATCCAGTATGTAAGGAATGTCAGTTAGGGAAGTAGACAAGAGTTACTTATATGAGAAAATAGTATAATTCTAATGGATTGGTTGATCTTGTTCATACTGATATGTGTGGTCCTTCTAGAGTAGGAAGCTTGCAGGGTGACAATTTTTTCATGTTGCTAATTGATGATTATTTAAGAATGATGCGGGTTACCTTTTTAAGGGAAAAGTACAAAGCAGTGGAGAAGTTCAAGATTTTCAAAGCTAGAGTTGAAACTGAGACTAGATTGAAGCCGAAGTGTCTAAGATGTGATAGAGGTGGAAAATTCACTTCCAGTGAGTTTAATGCATATTGTGAAGAGCATGGAGTTAAGAGATAATTATCTGCTCCTAGGACACCACAACAAAATGGTGTTGTAGAAAGGAAGAATAGAACAGTTCAAGAAGCTGCTAGAACCATGATGATTGAAGGAAATGTTCCACATGTGTTTTGGAAAGAAGCTGCGAGTACTGCTGTATACACTCTTAACCAGGTAAATGTCAAAGGTCACACTGATAAGACTCCTTATTAGTTATGGTTTGGTCATGCTCCTACTGTTAGACATTTTATAATTTTTGGTAGTAAATGCTATATCGAAAGAGATGAAGATCTTGGAAAGTTTGATGCTAGATGTGATGAAAGAATCTTTCTTGGTTATTCTACTAAAAGTAAGGCCTACCGGTGTTATACTAAAAGATTAAGAAAGATGGTTGAAAGTGCTAATGTGAAGGTTGATGAAGGTAATGTAAGACAGATTAAATCTTGTGGATATGATTCTGACGATCAGGATGTCATTTCAGATAAAGGAAAGCAAGTGCAGATCCAAAGTCAAGTTTGGATTGCTCCGGAAAAGCTCGAGAATGAAGGTGTTGATGCTAATGTAGAAGAAGGAGTTCAAGAGCCTGAAATTCAAGAAAATCCTAAAACTCTCAGGTATGTAAGGTTGAATCATTCAGAAAATCAGATTATTAGTGATAAGAATAAATGTGTGATGACTAGAAGAAGACTTGCTGAAGAAATTTGTTTGATTTCTAAGATTGAACCTAAAATTGTTGATGAAGCATGCAAAGATGAAAATTGGATCAAAGCCATGGAAGAAGAATTGAATCGGATTGAGAAACATAATACATGGATTCTTGTTCCTGGACCTAAGGATAAAAATGTAATTGGAAGTAAATGGGTATTCTGGTAAGTTGAATGAACAGGGCGAAGTTGTCTGAAATAAATCTAGACTTGTGTGTAAGGGTTATTCACAGATGAAATGAATTGATTATGAGGAGAATTTTGCTCTGGTAGCTAGAATTGAAGCTGTTAGATTATTTCTTGCTTATACTGTTCACAAAGATTTCAAGGTTTATCAGATGGATGTCAAATCATCTTTTCTTAATGGTGAGTTAGAAGAAGAAGTCTACATTGAGCAACCAGATGGATTTCAGCCGACAGATGAAAAAGACATGGTATGCCGGTTGAAGAAAGCATTGTATGGATTGACTAAGAGTAGACATGATATAATGAATGCTATGTGTCATATTCCTAGATTTCAAGTTGATCCTAAGGAATCTCATGTTACTACTATAAAAAGGATATATTCAGATATTTGAAAGGGACAGTTGATTTTGGTTTGTGGTATTCTAAGAATGATGACTTTAATTTGAGTTCTTTTACAGATGCTGATTGGACAGGTGATGTTGATGACCAGAAGAGTACTACTGGTGGTGCATTCTTTTTGGGTAAGAAGTTGGTCTCTTGGGCAAGTAAGAAGTAGAATGCTATTTCCTTATCTACTGCAAAGGATGAATGCATTGATGCTGCTAGCAATTGTACTTAGGTAATTTGGATGAAGTAGTTGTTGAAGGATATAGGAGTTACTTATGATGAACATAATTCTATATACTGTGACAATTCAAGTGCTATCAATATTTCAAAGAATCCAGTGTTGCATTCCAAAACAAAGCATATATCAACCAAGTTTCATTTCTTGAGAGAGAAGGTGAATGAGAAAGAAGTCATATTGGATTATGTATCTACAAAGGAACAAATTGTAGATATCTTTATGAAGCCTTTGCCTAAAGATACTTTTGAGTATCTTAGAGAGAAGTTAGGGGTGATTGCCCCTCCTGATGAGAACTAAGGTGCATGGTTTTGCATCAGTCTGATGAACTTCACATAGATATTTTATGCTCCAGATTGATGAGTGAGACTGCTACTCAGGGGGAGTAGTCAGAGTTGGTGTTCAGTTTAGATGTTCAGATGTGTGAAGCTAATTCAAAGGGGAGGGAATCCCAATTCCCGAGCCTTTGTCCTTGATGTCAAAGGGGGAGCGAAGCATGTGAAAAACCTTGAAGTATTTGGAGTTGTTTGGGGAGCTGATCCTTATGATTTTGAGGGAGATTGTTATGAGTTGATTCCTTTCTTTGCATTGATTGTTTTTCACATTCATATGTTTCCATCAATGCCAAAGGGTGAGATTGTTGGATACTGGTTGATGTGTTGTCATTGATGTCAACATATTCTCCTATGTATTCCAGTGTTGCAGTTTGGTTGAATGAGTTGGTTTAGCCTATGTGTTGCAGATGAGGTGGTGCAAATTAAAGGGTTTCTGGTATGTTGTCTGCAAATGATTCATTCCCATTTGCAGAGGTCCGCATGATGTTTTGATCAAGTTTTGAGATCTAGTATTGAGGATGTTATTCAGTTGTTTGTGTTATTCGATATTCTGGTTTATGCTCCATATTGTTTAAAAATTTCTATATCTTTTGTTGTGGATGTGTTCTAGATGTTGATATGTGTCCTCAGTTTGATTGGTTCATGATTTGGGAATCCACAAGAGAATCTTTCAGGTTGACAGTCAATTATGATTAGTGTTCCACGGGCATTGGAAATGGGGGGACCAAGGGCCTAAATTTGGGGACGATGGGGGGACGACGATGGGGGGGTGGCGGGGTGGTGGTGCTCATATACATATACATATACATATACATATAGTACTTAAAAAACTAGTTTTGAAAAGATGTATAACAGTATAACAGTATAACAATATAAGAATTAGATTTCAAATGAAACTATAGGAAATACCAAGATTACTTAGATTAGTAATACTAATTGATAAATGCTAAATAAAATTTGACAAATAAAATTGTCAAATTGGAGATTTCTCATTTCTATCATATGAATATCGAAAAAGGAAAACAAAAATACGAATATCTGATGCCATTGCTTTGACGTCACATGTTTTTTAAAAACTGCTTTTTTTGGTTTGCTTTGACGTGGGAACACGGGAGACGCCCAGATGTCTCCTAGGAGACGTCTCCACGTCTCCCTAGGAGACGCGGAGACGTCTCTGCATCCCGGCGGCGCTTGGGTGGCGGTGGCGGGACGGCGGGGGACGTCGCGTCCCCATCCCCAAAACGTTTCTAATGGGGGGACTGGGAGACACGGAGACATATCCATGTCCCGGTGACGATTGGGTGGCGGTGGCAGGATGGCAGGGGATGTCGCGTCCCCGTCCCCTCGTCCCCAAAATGTTTCTGATGGGGGGACGTGCCCAAAAAGGGGGGGGACGCGTCCCCGTGGAACACTGGTTATGATGGTGTTCTTGAGCTCCAATAGAGAGATGTTGATGATTATTGTAATCCGAGTTGTTGCAGTTGTTGTGGTGCTATTCATATTGCTTGTGAATGTCTCTAGATCATGTTCTATGCATATTGGTGGTCCGCATTGATTATTGTCCATGTTGTTGAAGATTTTATTTGTTTGGTGACGTTCTTCGTGTTATGCAACATTCTTGGTGGTTGTAGCATGTTGTGGTTGATCGAGGCCTAATTTTTGGAGGTATTGCATGTTTGCGGTATTGATTTGGGTCCAGACTATGTCTTAGCCGACATCGTTTTGGTCTGCATGTATTGTTGTAGCGTGTAAGGTTATTATTTTGTAATTTGTGTTGAGGGTTTAGCCGACCTTGAAATATAGGTTGATGAGTTGTCATGTAAGATGTATGTCCGGGAATGTCTGTGATATTTGAGAGTATGTATGACTGATTTGTATGTACGAACAATTGATTTGATCTTTTGGAAGTGTTAAGGAGAGAAGATAAGTGTTGCAAAGCAGACCGTGTGCTTAACCAGAACTATACTCAGGCATATGGAGATGCTATTTTCACAGTTCATGTAATACAGATTGTTGTCCAAATGCTTTTGTAAGTTAGTAAGACTTTTTGTAAGGCAGTGAGCCTTCCCTTAAGGTTGTAGCCTTTTTGGGTTTCTTATTTTGAGCATTGAGCTCTAGGTAGTGTGCCTAAATGCATGTGCATTCCCCATTGTAATATTTACATCTACTCCTAACTGGGTATTATCTCATTGAGGGTAGGTTCCCACCATGGTTTTTCCCTTAACCGGGTTTTCCACGTCAAAATCTTGGTGTTATGTGTGTTATTGATGTGGAGTTGTTTCATGCTTTAATGGTTAATTATCAGATCTGTTTTGTGGCTTAAGTTGCAAGAAGTTTTTGTGCAAATTGATTCACCCCCGTCTCAGTTTGTTGCATTGTTGCCAACACTGTACTTGCTATAAAATTGTGCAAATACTTCAATAATTTCAATTAGTAATTAGCTGGAATGATTTTGGATTTTAGATTTTCAATATTTGGTCCTACATAGTAATGCTAGGCCTCCCCATTCTATTTATTTAAAATTGTACTTATTTTCATAATATTGGTGTCTTGAAAATTTGATTGGACCTGCACAAATTTAACTATATTTAACTCTACAATGTCCTTATATTCAAAATATTTTTCTAAATTCATGATCTAGTTTATTAATTTCTTAGAATCTTAATTCCTAAAATAGTCTAAAAAATTTACACTCTTGTCCTCTTACTAATTTTGAAAATGGACTTTAGTGTTTTCTCCTCCTTCTCCTCTTTTCTTCCAATTTATTTCATAGGATCTACTTCCTATTTATTTTCATTTCTCTCCTCAATTCTAGGCTTATGTTTCCTTTGGTGATCTTCTTCTAACAACTTCATCTAGTTCTGCATCTCCTTCAAAATAGCATATGATTATTCCATTCTCTTTATCACATTTAGGATTTTTTACCCTCTCTTTGATGACATCTTTACAAATTCTTTTAGTTATCTCCTTTTTTACAAACCTTATTTTATTCACACAAAGTATAAATCACCTCAACAAACTACCTCATCTTTTACTTACTCCTTAATTTACATCAACAATATCTACCTCATTTGATAAAATAATTTTGAAAAGTATATTGAATAGGTGCATTCACATCCACACCAACACCAATCTAAGGTCAACCTTACTTTGATGCCATCTAATATAGTCACAACCAAAGGGTCACAAAGAACACTATCTAGCCATACAAACTACACAAATAAACACAGACAAAAAAGAAAAAGATTTAATTTGACACCAAATATCTTGGGATAACCCTTAGAGATGGAAAAAATAACCTAAAATATATTTCTATTATGTTATTTTCTGAATTACAATTATAAATTTCCACAATAGATTCTCACACACAACACATAACTTAGAAACACCACTTCTAGACTTTTCACATAGGCTAAAAAATCCTCACAAGTTCCTCACATGATCTAATTGCATGCTTACACCCCACATAACGCTCATATTAATTATCACTCAATGATTACTTTCTCATTGTTGAATTTATCTATTGCATCTTTGCTCCTTAATCTTCTTTAGTTACTTACAAATTAATTGAAACCACATACATTTATACCTTTCATTAGATTCCCAAATAATATTCATTGGCCTCAACATGGTACAAAAATACTAAAGCCACATAGAATGTGTCATCAACCTACAAATAACAAAATTATGAATTTCAATGGTCCATCAATGGAGAATCTCCATGTGGTAGAAAATGTGCCTCTCCAATAGTAATTTAAACTCTCAATTTCTTTTGAAACTAAAATAGTTATAGAAAAATATCATTGTCCATCCATAGACATCTGTTTAGACAATCATAGACTTAGATAAATCCAAATCACCTCAAACTCTACTATTGGACCAATCAACCATACACAAACTACTCCTAAAATTGTAATGTAACTAAATATATAATTCATTGGAATGAATCCACTTTTCTTGATCACATAGTGTTAACTAATTGTTATACATAGAATTTGACACAAATTTTTAATTTTGATTTCCTTAGGATGCCCCTACATTAGTTTCAAAACTTAATATTTTTTTAAAAATGATTTAAAACCATGTATTTTAGTGTTATTTGGCTTGTTATATTGAAAGTTTAATTATTAAATATAAATGGAAAATGAACCTAAAAAGTTAAAATCTCTACTTCTTGCCACTTCTCATAAGTAGTCACTCTATTTCCTATAAGAACCAAAACATGTAGATACTATGTGACTTTTTTTTTTTTTTTTTTCTATTTTAGATTAGTGTTGGCCTATCAAAAATTCAAAATTTTAGTTTCAATGGGAAATATTGTCATGACCACAAAATATGCTTAGGAGACTTAAGGTCTAAATTGGAGGTAGATGGTGAAACAACATAATTCACTCAATCAAGTCATAATTTTGATTTTTGAACTACATGAGTATATGTTGTTTGTAAACACCAAATGTGACTAGCATAACATAGCAAGACCAAAAATGTGCTTATTACCAAAAACCAAAAACCAAGCGTCATCTAAGATATGCTAGAGCAAATTTGATTCTCACACTAGATTTTACTTTGAGATGAATGCTCATTTTAGAATTCACATGCACCTGAAATGTTTAAAAGAATTTAATGATAAAATTTATATACCATGCCAACTACCATTTATTTTTGTGTCCTTTTTGAGGAAATATCTTTATAAATGTACATATTGATGAATAACACAAGCTTGTGTGATGTTTGGCTCATTCCCTTAGCCTTTGCCTATCCATATAAAAACATATTATCCTATATTAGCCCTTACTTTATCCTTGTATGCATATGTTTGATATATTCATCTTATCAACATATTTATTATTATTCATATACATAACATAGATTTGTTTATACACTTGGATATGATGGTTTTCACACACAAGGCTATGTCTTGAAGTGTGAGGTCTACTTGACTATTACAAATTTGACCCTTACCTTTATAAAGTATTTAAAATTAGTTTGCCACTTTATTTTTTCACCTTGAGCTAATTGAGTGCATATTTTCTGAAAATTATTGTTATGTGCTCTAGTATTAAAGTACATTTAATTGATTTCATTTCAAATCCTAAATCATCATTTGGAACCCACAACTCCTCTCTTTTTCTAAAGTATTGATGGTGTTTAAAGAATTTTTACTAAATCATTTGAGGGCCCTTACCCATTGCCTTTGGCCATTTAATTGTTTTCAAGGGGTTGACCTATCACCTAAGATAACACGTTTTCTTGTATCACTACTAATAATACTCCAAAGGTATTCTTGAATACCACTAATCCTAGAGTTCACAAAGGAAGGAGAAGCAGAGATAAAACAATTGAAGTAGAAAGTAGATGTGTAAATAATACTAGATCAAGTTTACAAGCACAAGACATCTTTGTGAACATGAAATTGATCTAATAAAATTTGATCCTTTGCAGCAAAAATATAATATAATTGATCTAAAGATGGGTTATACGTTGTTACAATATGTTCTTTATCTTGAAACATCACATATTCAAAGATCTTTATACAAATCATTCATTTAATAGTTATAAAACTAAATATCTTTATTCATATACTTCTAGTATTTAATTCATAATATACCAACCCATGACTATCTTTTTTTCTTGTTGATAAAAGTGGATTTACCACTAAATTATATTAATATTTTAATTTTTACATGGTGTCTGATTCAAGGAGCACTGGAGGGAAAGAGCCAGTAAGAAAACCCTCCAGTACTGCTCCAAAAAACTTGAGGCCTACCTACCCATTACAAGAAGCCTCCTGGGCATAATAAAAAACCCCCCCTCCATATTACATAGCAATTCCATTAGGTACAAAAGAAGCTGCCATAAATGGCATCCAAAAATATATTAAATGCATAATCATCCTTTCAACTCACTGTGGAAAACACTGCAATAATAGAATAGAAGACCATCTACCAGTGACAACTTTAAAATCGCAAAAAAAAAATTGACCATCCTCGGACCACCCCTGGCTACACAAAACAATTCTCCAACCCATTTATGAGCATAAAACTCAAGAGAAGAAATGAAACCAATGTAAGTGAGCACACCATAATGAAAACTGTGATCAGACAGAGTATAACCCATATGAGGAGGAGAGCAGGGTGCTGAAACCCCGATGGAATCAACAAGAGGCTGAGCCAAATGAGTAACCATAAGAAGAGCCATGCAAACAAAATAAAAACAAGAAACCATTGCATATATCATAACACCTGCAATTTCCATGATCCAAAACTCAACCACCACCTTCCAAGCCTCATGAAAATCATTTGAATGAAGCAGATTACAAACCCACCCAAGTTCCTCATCTTCGGATGCATGAAAATGATGACCCTCAGAAGGAAAGAATCAACAAAAGGATGGAATGCTAAGAACAAAAATATGACAAACTCATATATATCGCAAACCAAATGAAAGATGACATCATAAAAAATATTGCTTGAAGAGATGCTTGAAATCTCAGAGAAGCCAAGATAAACAACTCACACAATCATAATTACCAAGCCAATGATCCCAAGATATGATCAATAGCCGAGATAAAGATTTCACACATTCATAATTAACAAACCAAATCTCCCAAGATACGATCCACAATAATGAGTTAAGCCGGTTAACAATAATGATTGCAACAGTACTGAATGGAGAAGGAAATAGATCACGCATAATAAGCAATCAATTACCAATATGCAACCACAAAAACCCAATCCAAATGAAATAAAAAGAATGAGGATAGGGGAATCATGAAAGAGACAGACCGCACAAATTAACTCCATAATAGAAAGATCATAGAAAGCACCACCCTTCATAGAGAAGACACTTGGAATGTATGGCATCAACAAAAGTGCTACCATAGAATAAAAAAGTGGACAACACCCTCCCTAATGTAGCACATACAAGTATATTAACTACGAAAAAGGGTGCAAGACAAAAGTATCAAACCATAAATTCTCATGATTATAGAGCATACAAATAACCAGAGTAAACCAAAATACAATTGTCCTCAAAGGACTCAAAAGTGAATAGTCATTACTTCGTGAGCATAACCATGAATGAAAGGATAAAGCCATTATTAACCCCAATCATGAAGAAAAACCTTTCTGAAAGGACACCACCAATCCTAAAGATGAAACCATATTGTCTAAGCTTAGAATGTCACACCCTCAAGAACTACAAAACACAAAGACATGCCATACCAAGTCAAAATTTAAAAACACCCCCTTGACCAATAGCCAACAAAACAAACAAGAAATATTGACCAAACCAAACTAATATAAAATGCTTATGCAAGAGGAGGGAATATCCGAAGGGGAAACCTCTAAGTAATCCAAACACTCGACTATTGCCTTGTTAGCAAGAAAATCAGCAATACAATTAATTTCCCTATAGAAAAGGACCTAAAAAACTTTAATTGACCAAGAATTCGATCTAAAAGATATTCTTACTTCCAGGAGGCACATTTCTTGTTGGAGACCGAATGAAAAGCTACCTTAGAATCACCTTCAATTACAATATCCTTAATGTTCAGCGAAATAGCTAAATCCAAACCAAATGATAAAGCATGGAGCTCTGTAGAATTGTTAGAACCAATACCAATATATTTACAAGTAGCCTTGACAATTTTTGAATTATGATAAAAAATGACAGCACCAATCCCAGATTTGCCTGGATTGCCCTTAGTAGCCCCATCAAAATTTAATTTAAAAGCGAATTGCGGAGGAGGGGACCATTTAGCATGCCTACGCTTGACAACAAAAGATAATCCTAAGGATATAGACCCATCAGAGGGAATGAGTCGAAGAGCCACCCAGTTCCATGTCACCCAATTATCCCAATGAGAAAAGGAATGCAAATGGTCCAAATTATTATAAATAAAGCAGAGCGCCACTTTAGAGATGGAAGATTTAATCCTGCCTATCACATCCACCAAGGAAGCATATTTTTGTTTAAAAATCCTATTATTCCTCTCAAGCCAAATATTCCAAATAACAATAGACGAAGCAACATCCAAAGACAGGAATAGAACAAAGTCGAATACAACATAGGCCAAGCAATGAATTGAGACAATAAATTAGGACAAATAGAAGATGTCCATCCAAGCTTACCAAATGACCAATACCAGTAATCTGATGCAAAAGGACAATGCAAAAATACATGATCCAAAGATTCCATGAAGAAGCCACAAAACACACAAGGAAACACAACTGTAATCCCAAGCCTATCTAATTTCATCCCCGTAAGGACTCTATCTTGTACTGCTAACTAGGTAAAAGAACCAATTTTAGGAAGACAAGACAAATGCCGAAAGAGATGAGAAGGCCAAGATGAGAAAGAAGAGGGATGAGACAAAGACTTTAAGCCATCCTTTACTGTATAAGAATCTAACACATTCTTAGTCCAGATCAAATCATCCTCCATGTCTTGAAATACAAGCAATCTCTTCTTGAGTTCCTGCACATAAGAATCCTTAAGTTCTTGATCTACCAACACATAATCTATGGTTTTCCAATGAAACATGGGATAGGGACCTGAAACATCAACATAACAGTAATCAACAACAAACACACCCCAATGATCTTTGAGGATATCTAATAAAGGAGACCAATCCCGAATACTAGTCATAGCAACATGACCATTCAAAACTTCATCCCAAAATTGAGCCTTTCTCCCATTATGAATTACCCAAGAAAGGTGGGGAAGAATAACCTATCTACAACTAGTAATAAAATTCCCCAAAACTGACACTTTTGGAAGAGATGAAGCTGTGAATAACCGCTCTCTAGGAGCCCCTCTCAAATACTTGGCAAACATAAGAGAAGCCCATTTATTTGAGGGATCCTTATAGAGATTCCAGACTAACTTCGCCCCTAAAGCTCTATTCTGAATAACTAAATATCTGATACCCGATCCCCCTAAATCCTTAGGAAGACAAACCTTATCCTAGGCCAAGAGAGGGATCTTCTCCTTGCCTCCAATATTGTCATTCCAAAGGAAAGACCTTAAAGATGACTTCAGCTCATGAACAACCTTGTGAGGTGTTTTCAAAATAGATATCAAATAAATAGGAATAGCATTAACCATTGATTTGATCAGAAGAATCTTACCAGCTAAAATAAGCCATTTATGGTTCCAAGAAGAAATTCTAGAAGACACCGCATGACCCACTTTGTCCCAAAACATTGTCTTATCTAAACCAACAAAAAAGGGAATGCCTAGATACTTACAAGGGAAAGATCCCACCTCAAAACCCCAAAATTGAGTCACCCTATTTTGAAATAAAGGGGAAACATTCATAATTTTTTTTAGATTTGGAGCTATTAACTTTTTGACCAGAAAAATTAGAGTAATCTGCAATAATTTTCTTGATGACTTTAGCCTCTACCAATGAAGCAGAACCAAACAAGAGAGTATCATTTGCAAAAAGACAATGAGATTGGGATACCAGATAACCATCAATCTTAATTCCTTTCTAAATACCTGATGATCTAGCAACATAAATAGCCCTACTAAAAGCCTGAGCTAAAAGAATAAATAGAAAAGGAGACAAAGGATCACCTTGCCTAACACCTCGAGAAGAATTAAAAAAACCAAAAGGGGAACCATTTAGTAATACTGAAAATTGAGCAGAAGAGATGCAGGAAAAAACCCATTTAATCCAACTATGAGCAAAACCAAATTGCCTCAGAACAGAGACTAATGAGTGCCAGTCCACCCGATCATAAGCTTTGAGCATATCAGGTTTAAGAATCATAGCCAGAGTCTTTTGTAGAGAGATGGAATGCAAGACCTCATGTGCAACAATAGCACCCTCTGAAGTTTCTCTCCCGGGTACAAAACCACCCTACTCAATAGAAATAATCTTAGGAATGAGTTTAGCCAGCCTAACTCAAATTGCCTTAGTGATGATCTTGTACAAGGTGTTCCATAGAGCAATTGGATGAAAATCAGAAAAAGAATTAGGATTCTCCACCTTAGGGATAATAGCAATAAGAGTTGTATTAAGCTCTTTTAGAATGGTTCTATTACACCTAGACTCCTTAAAAGCTAAAAGGACATTATTCCCCACAAAATCTCAACATTTTTGAAAAACAAAGCAGTGATCCCATCAGGCCCCGAAGCCTTCTCTGGGGACATGGAAAGGACCACCTCTCTTAACTCAAGACTGGTAAAAGGAGACATAAGCATATTATTATCTTCTTCCTTAATAAGAGGAGGAATTGATTTAACAAAATTACTATCCGAATCCACTGTGTCAGCAGTAAGCAAGGACTTAAAAAATCTAACTGCCTTAGAGGCAATTTCACCCTCATCAGACAGACAATTCCCATTAGAATCATGAATGCAAGATACCCTATCACACAACCTCATTAATTTGGTTGAGGAATGAAAAAACTTAGTATTCCTATCACCCTCTAATAACCACAAATCCCTAGACTTCCGTCTCCAATAAGATTCCACATGAGCCAAAACCTCCTCAAGCTGAGCTTTCAAATATTTAAGCCTTTTAAAGGACAAAGAATCCATACCATCTTTTAAGATAAACTCATTCACCTTTTCAATTTCACCCTGTATCCTAGCCTTCTCTCCAAAAATATTTTTGAAATGAAGATAATTCCATTCTCTAATCTTTCCTTTAAGATAAACCAACTTTTTAACAATCTGATACATCCTAGACCCGCTCACATGAGGGGAAAACATCCACCAAACTTTCAACATGGGCAAAAAAGATTTATCCCTAAACCACATCGTCTCAAACTTAAAAGGAAGCTTCCGAGGAGCCCTATCCTCAAGAATAAAGAATAGAATAGGAAAATGGTCTGGACCAGTATAAGGGAGAACTGAGGAAAAGAATTCCCAATCCGAACCAAACCAACTTTAAGATACCAAAAAGTGATCTAACCTCTCAGCAATCTGAAAAAAGTCCTTTCTCATGTTTTTCCAAGTAAAAGGACCATTTTGAGTTTTACAATCAATCAGGTTCAAATCCTTAATAAAATGGCAAAAATCAACAATAATGTGCTTGTTTGGAATAATACCCCCCACTTTCTCTTCAAGACTTAAAATAGCATTGAAGTCCCCCCCAAATATAAAAAAGGCACCCTTCAACGGAGATGCAATCACAACTAATCTCTCCCAAAGTTTCCTCTTCTCAACAATACTAATGAGTCCATAAATATTGAAAAGCTAGAATTTAGCATTGGAAAATCTACTTTTGACCAAACCTAGCATTCAATTAGAAGAAGAAGCAACCAAAGAAAGGTCCACACTATAAACATTCCAAAGGAAAGCAAGCCCCCCCGAAGCCCCCTCAGAAGGAGAGATACAAAATTTCCAAAGCTTCCAGGAGGAGAACAAAGATTGAACAAAAGACAAGTTTAATTTAGTTTCTTGCACCATCACAATATCACACTTCATTAAATCCAACTGGGACTTAATCAAAAGTCTTTTGTTAGGGGCTTTTAAGCCCCTAAAATTCTAGGAAATGATCCTCATTGGCCTCGAGGGGAGACCGAGGCTCCCCTCTTCACACAATCACTAGTCTAAGAGATCTTTCCCTTAGTAAAGTCCTTCTGAAGACACCTCTTAGAAGCCAAAGACCTTGTAATAGGCAAACTAAATGGCTTCTTTTTTCTCTTCCCCTTGGAAGAATCCATCGGAGAAAGAAGTGTTGATTGGATACTAGCATCAATTTCCTACTGGGTCTTGACATGCTTTGGTTTACGACCCCTCTTCAAAGGGGCAGTGAATGGAGATACAGGAGAGAGTGGAGACTGAATCAAAGGCAACCTACCACCACTACCCAAAGGAATATTAGGAACACTAGGAAGCTTATTTTCCTTATCCGGATCAAGCACCTCAAAAGGGTTAGCTTTAGGAAATGTAGACAAATCCTTATTCAACTTAACTAAATCATTATCTATCGAAGTAACCACTCTATCCGCTACATTATAATCAAGGGCAATGTTATTCATATTAACAATATTATGAACTTGAGCAATGAGATGCTCATCCAAAGAAATAAAAAGACTATACAAAGACTTATGAAAAGTAGAATTAGGAAGAGAACCATATCTGCCCATCTCATAAGTAGGTTTACCCGAAACATCAATATGTGAAGGAGGAACATTAACATATTGAGCAGTCAAAGAAGTTATTGGAACAAAAGAATTAACCTTATCTAGAGCAAAACCATCCCCAGATGAGGCATTCATACACGAAGAATGCGAAGGAGGAACAAAAGAGGGAATACTAGATCCCTTTAAAATATATTGCATTTTAGCCCATGAGAATGAATCCAACTTAGCGAAATCCTTCTCCGTGAAGCCAGAAGAAGATTCCAAACCTTTAGAAGTGGACTTAGCTGACACCCTTTTCATATTAAAAAACAATGCAGAATCCATAGTTAAAGAAGATCAACCAAACCAATCAGAATCCCTAACAATATTTTGATGCCAAATACCAGCAACAGATCTAATATTGCAAGTCCGAGGAGGAGAAGTGCTTGAATTAACTACAACATAAATTTTAACAAGGAACATATCATCCTCAAACACATAATGAGATAATAAAAAATTACCAAAAGAATCCCCAATTTTCTGTAAAATATCATAATCAACAAATTCAAAAGGCAATTGAGGAAGCTTAAACCAAATCGGAGTCTGTTTGGAAGAGATCCAAGAAGGCTCAAAGAGGGGTTTCCATAACTCAACAAAAATTAAATTCCTACCCAGCCAAAAAAATGGAACTTCCAAAGCCTTATTTCTAGCTTCTTCTGAATCAAAAACAACAATAAAAGAACTAGCAGATAAAACCTAAAAGTATAAAGTGTCATACCAGTGCATATGAATCTTATATTGCAATTTTGAAAGGGTAATGGCATCACCCCAAACTTGAATAATGAGTGCAAGAGATTGAAGAACACAAGCTTTATTACCCAACGGATTAGCACAAACATCAATTAAGGGCACCGAAAGCCATAGTGTCTGCGGCTTATCAACCCCCAATTATGACTAGCAACCAAAGGGTTACGGATGTCACCTGAGGCATCCACATAAATCTCCCGTGGCGATAAACGCGAATTAGGGTTTAACATAGACTGATTTTTAACAAATGTTCGCTGATTGGGGGAAATCCTAGAACCATCTTTCTGCACATCATTCAAATTAGGTACTGAAACAGAGGGTACCTTACCACTCACATTGACAACATCCTTGGATGCCCTAGTTTTATCAAACCCACTCCCACCATGTCGACGCATTGCAGAAACCCTATTTCGAGTCCTCTACTGATTGCCCGAAACAAAATTTCCCTTATGTTTAAAAAAACCCCGAAAGTATTTAGAAACAGGATAACGAAATTTCTTCCGCTGAAAACCCTTGTCATTAAAATGCCCATTGTCTTGCACCGCTGCCATGTCTACCCATTTCCCTCAGTGAAAAACCCACTGTGGAATGTGGTTCGCGTGCTGTCCAAAGGGATCCATAGGTGGCAGAGGATCCGCAAATGCATCATCCCCCCAAACACGATTCTGAATAAAATCCCTCATTGCAAAAAATTGTAGACCCGGAGTTATTTTTTCCTTTAATTAAATTAATTAATCCTTTTCTTCTACCAACCCATGACTATCATTTGTTTACATTTATATAATTAATTGAAATTGACCTCACATATAATTTCATCCAAAACTCTCTTAACTCATTACAATATTATTAAAAATTATATGTATTACTATTATTCTTACACAAAATTACATATATCTTTAGAAATAACTTATATATTTCAAAATTTTAATAAGTTATGTTTACCATTCTATCCATCCTCATTAAAATTGATTTTTTGGGGGATAAAAGATGATAGATCACCAATAATAAATATTAAAAAAACCAAACTTTCAATGAAACACAATGACTAGAAAGCCAAGCCCTTTGATAGATAAAATAAATACATTCAGCATAAGTAGAGTTGACAGGACAAGTAAAAGAGAAAACCAAAAATAAAATTTTGTTGGAATAAAAGATGATAGATCATCAATAATAAATATTAAAAAAAAGAGTAAATAGAAAATTTCAATGAAACAGAAACCCAAGCCCTTGATAGATAAAATAAATACATAGCATAAAGAGTTGAGAGGAGAAGCAAAAGAGAGAACCAAAATGAATGCCTATAGAGAGTGAGAGAAGGAAGGAGTTGAAGCATTAACATATAGAGAGGGAGTTACTAATTCCAAAGTGGACATGGATGCAAGAGAAGTAGCAGGTGGCCAAAGAAGAGTAAGTTAAAATAAGAAACAAAGTGCCATAATAATCTCTGAAACCCTTGTACTAGATAATGCATATACGTTCTTGCCCAATGAAAAGATCAGACTGTAGAGCATTTGGTCGTATTGCTATTAACCACTCAAATCCAATTCAGTTTGTACACACGATAAAATTCCATTTCTTCAACCCATATCTCAATACAGTAGCTAGATTGTACTTAAATTTGCATGTGTTTTCTTTCTAAAGTTGTCAAGAACATCTCATATCCCCGTCAATCACGGGCTTATGCTCGTACAGCTAAAATTCAATTAATATATTCCTCAATCAATGGCAGTCTAGGTAGATCCACGACAGTTCAAATCATGGGCTCATGTTGAATTGCCCCTTAATTCATGCCCCTTGGAGCGCCTTTGAAAGAGACTCTCTTGACATTTGTCAAGCAATAATGTCTGCCAGGGATACTGTTTGTCTCTCATCCTCCATTTCTCTCCTGTCACGTCATTTTTGTTTGACATAATACACAAGAACACAAAATATGTCCTGTGTGAAGTGCAATCATGGATGAAAATTTGGAAGAACATGAAAAATGTCCACTCAATCTCTCTGTGTGTCGACAAATACCCTTCCATAATCATTGACTTATAGATTTATTGCAAGCTATAAATGACGTGGGCACCATGCAATGATAAGCCAAAGTTGTTGAATTGGGCATGCTGGAAATGAAGATTTTTTGCATGTCTACTCTGGACTAAATGGTAGCTTGGGCTGTTCTACAGGTTGGTTTTAATGGCGTTTTCAGTTTGTATTCGTTACGTAGGTTGCTAACCCAACGTTTTAACGAGCATAATTTTATGGCAATTGGCAAGTAACTTCTCCAGCTTGTGGAAGGAGTGCAAGTCATGTATTTCATGGCAGAAGTTCAATCTTGCAGGAGTTTGAAACTTTCATGGTAGATTCTATGAACTGTGTGAGCCTCATTTTGCCCCCAAAAGAAAAAAATGATTAATTAAGTAACGTCCATCATAGTAATCCAACTGTAGTGCTTTAAAAAATGAGTATGAGGATTTGGGTTTAAACAGAGATTTTAAGCTTTAATTTGTTTAGGTGGTTCATCTGAAGTCATATTAGCTTCTTGAGTAAGGCTACCTAATAGTGTGGTTTAACATGAGCCATCCAAACAAGTCAATGTTAAGAGCGTGTTTAAACCGAACAAAAGATTTAAGAGAATTTCTAGAATCAACTAAGAACTCCTGTTCTATTTACACTTTCTTTTATTTCCTCTTTTGTTATCACTTATGGATATTTTAGCCAAATGACCAAAGACAAAAGAGAAAATTTCTCATTCTAGAGTACACAATCTTAACTATCAAGATCATACAACATAGAGTGCCAATAGGCTGAAGGTGAAAATTTGATTCACTATAAGAGTGACATTTTTGTCCTCAATTGCCATTTTCATTTCTTCAACTTGGATAATTATGGAGTGAGAATCTCGAGGCAGAAGATTGGTGGAGCAATGCATATTGACCCAATGCCTAACAAGGGTCATGTGGTGGTAAGTATTTATCTTTGTGGCATTATCATAAAAGTATTGGTTGTCTAGTAGATAGATGAGTCATGACATAGTGATTCAGAGGTAGGCTAGATAAATTTTTGAGATCAATAGATTCTTGCAAGTTCAAATGTATCATGATTTCATTAGGTCGTGAATATTATCATTGTTAGGGGCTAACCTTGACTCTAATTTTATGGAAGATGATGACAATAAGAGCAATGTTTATGTCTTTAATTTCCATTGTCATTTCTTCAAATTGGATAATCATGGAGTGAGAATCTTGAGGCACAAGATTGCTAAAGAAATAAGTATTAACTTAAAGTCTAACAAGTGTCATGTGGTGGTCAGTATTTGCCTTTGTAGCATTTTCATAAAATTATTTGTTGTTTAGTATATAGATAAGTCATAACATGTGATTCAAAGGTAGGTTGGATAAATTTTTGAGATCCATAGACTCTTGCAAGTTGAATGTATTATGGTTTCATATGGTCTTGAATATTATTATTGTGGAGCTAACCTTGACTTCGAGTTTGATCCATAATAGACACAATTATGACTAATGTAGTTGAAGTTGAGTTTGTACCTTAGAATAAAAATTTAGTAAATGTTGAGAAGAAAATGACTTATTAGTAAAAATCCTTCAAAGATTGATTAGTTGATTTTGAGTTTGATGATCAAATCCTTGGTATCATAGTTGAAGTTGAGTTTGTTTTTTAGAATAAATACTTGCTAAATATCAATGATCAAGTGATTTCTTAGTAGAACAATTTTGTAGATAGTCTAGTTGATTTATGAGTGGTTGAAAGTATAATAGAGAGTAATTAGTGAAAGACAAACACATATTGATTGTTGTAAATAATAATATTTGTTTTGTAATTGATAGATGACCAATGACAAAGTGATTCCCAAGTTGGTTAATAACACTTTGAAATCAAAGGCATAAGGTGACTTAGAGCCAGTTTTTGCAAGTTGAATCCATGGAAATTTTATTGGGTTGGTAGAGACTAAATTGTTAGGGTTATGTTGCATGATTCCAAGTTTGATTCTTACTAGACACAACTATGACTAGTATAGTTGAAGTTGAGTTCGTTCTTTATAAAAAATATTTGTCAAATATTGATGATCAATTGATTTATTAGTAAAGGCATTTCATTGATTGTTTAGTTAAGTTTGAGTTTGACAACCAACATTTAAGTATTTGTTAAATATTGATGATTGAGTGATTTCTTATTAGAGCAATTTTGTAGATTGACTAGTTAATTTTTGAATGGTTGAATGTATGGTTGATAGTAATCAATTAAATCACTAGCAAATATAAATCATTGTTGTTGCCCACAATGTATTTGATGAAGGAAATATAAAGAGTCACGTCACTCTTATAAGTTATTAAATGAAGTTGAAGTGGTCTCCACTTTGAAGAATATCCAAATTGGTATATAAAGTTGGGTTGATATCCAAATTAACACACAAGATATAAATCTATACTAACATGGAAAATTCTATAGGCATGAGACTTACATTTATGGGATAATCTCCAAGATTTTAGAAGTCAATTCTTCATATGATTGTCCAATATATTCTCCTAATTGATAGAAAAATTCAAACCTACTTTAAGATGATGTATAAAAAAAAATACCTTTCAAAACACAAATTTTTAATATTTTACTAATCATAATTTTATTTAATGAAAGATACATTTTACATAATCATTTGTGAATAACTAATGCAGTGATTATAAATTAGCAAATAAAATGTATGACTAGAACAAAATAAGCGAATTGAAATATGTTGTGATGCATACAATTGACAATATACACAAAAGGTTTCGCCTTCAAGGCTTGAGTCTATTACAACACTTTCTTATTAATCAATTCATATTCTAGCTAAAAAGATCTTCATTTAACCACAAAATCTTATTAATCAATTCATATTCTAGCTAAAAAGATCTTCATTTAACCACACAATTTCAAATATTTATAGCCTTTCTCTGAAGATTTGGAATACAATGAAAATTGTCTGTCCACTCAATCTCTCGTGTGTTGACAAATACCCTTTCATTTTTGCGCGTTGGCTATGCTGAAAACGAAGATTTTTGCATGTCTCCAACTGACCAAATGCTTTTCTACAGCTTGGTTTGATGACATTTTCAGATTGTATACCTAATTTTATGGCAGGAGATGGTAATCGGTAAGTAACTTCTCCAGCTTGTTGAGCAAGTTTAAGTCATGCAGGAGTTTAAAACATTCATTGTGAAAAGATGGTGGCTAAGATATATGGATTCTCTGAACTGTGAAGAAGCTTAAACAACGTCCATCAGAGTATTTTAAAAATAAGGAAAATGAGTATGATTAATTAGGTTGGGTTTAAATAGGATATTTTAAGTTTTGATTTGATTTGATAGTTTATTTATTATGTATTGGTGTGATTTGAGATGAGTCATCTAAGCAAGTTAAAGCTTAGAATATATTGTTTAAGTCGAACAAAAGATTTAGGAGGATCTCTATAATCAATCAAACACTCCCATTCTATTTATGCTTTCGTGTGTTTTATCTTGTATTATCACTTATTGATGCTTTAGTCAAATTTCAAGAGACAAAAAAGGAAAATTTTCATTCTAGCATACTTTACTATTAGGATCATACAAGAATGGGAAAATTTGATTGACTGTTAGAGTTGCATTTATGTCCTCAGTTGCCATCGTCATTTTTTCAACTTCTATAATTATAGAGTGAGAATATTTGATGTACAAGATTGATGAAGCAACATATATTGACCCAATATCTAACGAGCGTCATGTGGTGGTAAGTATTTACCTTTGTAGTATTGTCATAAAATAATTATTTGCTATTAAGTAGATAGATGAGTCATAACATGCGATTAAGAGGTAGGTTGGATAAATTTTTGAGATCCATAGATTCTTGCAAGTTGAATGTGTTGTGATTTGACTAGGTCATGGATATTATAATTGTGAGGCTAACCTTGACTCAAAAATTAATCCATAACAAACACAATTATGTCTAATGTATTTAAAGTTAAGTTTGTATCTTAGAATACAAATTTGTTAAATATTGATAAGAAAATGATTTCTTAGTAAAACACCTTCATAGATTGATTGGTTGATTTTAAGTTTGATAGCCAGATCCTTGGAAGCATACTTCAAGTTGAGTTTGTTTCTTAAAATAAATATTTGCTAAATATTAATGATCAAGTGATTGCTTAGTAGATTTTTTTTGTAGATAAACTAGTTGATTTATGAGTGGTTGAAAGTATAATTGATAATAATTAGTTAAAGAAAATCAAATATTGATTGTTGTAAATAATAGTATTTGTTTTGTAATTAATGGATGAGCTATGACAAAGTGACTCTAAAGGTGGCCAATAACACTTTGAAATCAAAGGCAATAAGGTGGCTTAGAGCCATTTTTGCAAGTTGAATGTATGCAAATTTTATTGGGTTAGTGGAGACATAATTGTTAGGGTTAAGCATGAATCTGAGTTTGACTCTTACTAGACACAACTATGACTAGCATACCTAAAGTTGAGTTTTTTCTTTACAATAAATATCTGTTAAAAATTGACGAGCAAGTGATTTAATAACACATAGATTTCATAGATAATTTAGTTATTTTTGAGTTTGATAGCCAGATCCCTAGAAGTATAGTTAAAGTTGGGTTTGATATATAGTATAATCATTCTAATTATTTAATTAACTAATTAAGTCTTCTATAATTAAATTAAAATCTCTAATTTTTTTAATTTTTCACTTTTCTAAACTTATCTATCCTAAAAATAAATTAAAATAAATTATTTGATTTATATCTCTCATGCACAATTAAATAAATTCATTAATTTATTTAATCTTTCCTTTTGAAAATCAAATTTCTCTAAATAAGTAAAATCTTTATTTTATTTATTTATTTCTCTCATGCACATTTTTAAATAATTTTGATTATTTAAATATGAATTAACTCCACCTCCTAATGCTCAATCACTTTGAGTTCAACACTCACTCAACTTTTCTAAAGAATTCTTCAATTCTCTTAACAAATCACACCATTCATGAAGTCAATGAACTCCTAATCAATTCATCTCAACAAATCTCAATTGCTGATCATCAATCCTTCTTATTAGATCTCAATTGTTGATTGGTATCCCAAAAATCAATAAATGCAACCTTGATTGTTATTCATCAATAATCATAGTTTTTGAGCTTTTGTGTGATCACATTGCCAAAAAAGTGCTACAATTTTGAGAGCCAAATTCATACATCACAAAAGTGAGAAGGACAATAAAGTCTAGATGCAAGGATTCTACTTCGATTTGCTTTTCATGATTATTTCATTTATTTCATTCATTTTCATTCTTTTATTGATGCAATTAATTTTCTTTGTAAGTGATTTTGAGTTTGTGGTTGCTCTTATAAAATATTACATGATTTTCCAGCTTTTTGGTCATACAACTTTCATTCTACCTATGACCTTAAACCATAGATCCTAATTATATCTATATAATGTGATCATATGATACATACTTTTATCACATTCATCAAATAGTTTGAGAGATTGAAAGTATAACTGATAATAATAGTTAAAGACAATAAATTATTGATTGTTGTAAATAATAGTATTTTTTTTGCAATTAATGGATTATCTATGACAAAGTGACTCTAAAGGTGGCCAATAAAACTTTGAAATCAAAGGCATAATGTGGCTTAGAGCCATTTTTGCAAGTTGAATGTATGAGAATTTTATTGGGCTAGTGGAGACATAATTGTTAGGGTTAAGCATGAATTTGAGTTTGATTATTACTAGACACAACTATGACTAGCATACTTGAAGTTGAGTTTTTTCTTTACAATAAATATTTGTTAAAAATTGATGAGCAAGTGATTTAATAGAAAATTGATTTCATAGATAATTTAGTTAATTTTGAATTTGATAGCCAAATCCTTAGAATTATTACTAAAGTTGGGTTTGATATATGGTATAATCATTCTAATTATTCAATTAACTAATTAAGTCTTCTATAATTAAATTAAAGTCTCCAATTTATTTAATTATTCACTTTTCTAAACTTATCTCTCCTAAAAATAAAGAAATTTTTTACTTTTATCTCTCATGCACAATTAAATAAATTCATTAATTTATTTAATCTCTCCTTTTCAAAAATTAAATTTCTCTAAAATAAGTAAAATCTTTATTTTATTTCTCTCATGCACATTTTTAAATAATTTTGATTATTTAAATATGAATTAACTCCACCTCTTAACGCTCAATCACTTTGAGTTTAACGCTCACTCAATTTTTCTAAACAATTCTTCCATTCTCCTAACAAATCACACAATTCATGAATTTAATTAACTCCTAATCAATGCATCTCAACAAATCTCAACCGCTGATAATCAATCTTTCTTATTAGATCTCAACTGTTAATTGGTATCCCAAAAATATATAAATGCAACCTTGATTGTTATTCATCAATAATCACAGTCTTCGAGCTTTTGTGTGATCACACTACCAAACAAAGTGCTACAATTTTGAGAGCTAAATTCATACATCATAAAAGTGAGAAGGACAATAAAGTCTAGATGCAAGGATGCTACTTCAGTTTTCCTTTCATGATTATTTCGTTAATTGCATTCATTCATTCTATTATTGATGGGACTAATTTTATTTTGTAATTGATTTTGAGTTTGTGGTTGCTCTTATAATCTATTACATGATTTTCCAACTTTTGGTCATACGACTTTCATTTTACCTAGGACCTTAAACCATAGATCCTAACTATATCTATATAATATGATCATATGATACATACTTTTCTCACATTCATCAAATAGTTTGAGAGATTGATGAAGAGCTTCTCCCCTTTTAGGACCCCTTAAGACATTCTCTAATGACCCCTTAAGCTTTCATTTTACCTAGGACCTTAAAGTATCCTATTAGGATCCCTTAGGAAATTATCTCATGACCCCTTAAGATTTCATTTTACTTCAGACCTTAAACCATATATCCTAAATATATCTATCTAATTTGATCATATGATACATACTTTGATCACATTTATCAAATAGTTTTAGAGATTGATGAAGTGCTTCTCCCTGTAAGCCATCCTATTAGAAATCTTAATACATTCTCTCATGACCCCTTAAGCTTTTATTTTACTTAGGACCTTAAACCATAGATCCTAATTATATCTATCTATTGTGATCATATGATACGTTCTTTGATCACATTCATCACATAGTTTGAGAGATTGATTTCAATGTGCTTATCTCCTTAAGCCATCCTATTATGACCCCTTTGAAATTCTCTCATGACCCCTTAATATTTCACTTTACTTGGAACTTAAACAATAGATCCTTATTATATCTATCTAATATGATCACATGATATATACTTTTATTACATTCATCACATACGTTGAGAGATTGATTAAGTGATTCTCCCATTAAGCCATCCTAATTTTATATCTAACTCATTTTTGTTGTAGGTGTCCTAATTTTTATTCTAAGTTTCCTACGACTACACGATGTTGATTACTACTACGTTTGTGCATTCAAATCATGAAAAATTAATGAATTCACATTATATAGTAAGGCATCAAATAAATGTAACTAATACCTATGATTAATTACTAATCCCAAATTTTTGGAACCAACTATTATATCAAGAGAGATGAGGATATAGGAAAGTTTGATGCAATATGTGATGAAGGAATCTTCTTAGGTTGTTCTACTAAAATCAAGGCCTACTGGTGTTACAACAAGAGTTTGAAGAAGTTAGTGGAGAGTGCAAATGTGAAGATTGATGAATGTCATGAAAAGCATATCAGAGCATGCAAATATGAATTTGATGATCAAGATGTTATTTCAAAGCCCATGCTGACTGATATCTTAAAGCATAATGCTTTGGTAGAGACAGTTAATCCGGATATTGCTGCTGCCGGTGAATAATTTCAAGAGTCTGACAATTAGAACAATGAGAAGGCTCCGAGGTATGTAAGATTGAATCATTCAGAAAATCAGATTATTGGTCATAAAAATAAAGGTGTGATGACTAGGAGAATGATTGCTGCTGAAGAGATATGTTTGATTTCAAAGATTAAACCTAAAGATGTTGCAAAAGCATGTAAATACGAGAATTGGATAAAAGCTATGGAAGAAGAGTTGAATCATATTAAGAAGAATAACACATGGGATCTTGTTTTGAGACCTAAAGACAAGAATGCGATTGGCACTAAATGGGTGTTCCAGAATAAACTAAATGAAGCCGGTGAAGTGGTGAGAAAGAAAGCAAGACTGCTATGTATAGGGTGTTCACAGATGGAAGGTGATGCTCTGCAAAAAGGATTAGAAAATCTGTTTGATGGCAACACACACAAGAGCACAAGAAACAAACGTTAGTGTTAGCAACAAAAGATTATCCTAAACAGGCATATCAAGAGAGATATTAAGCATGAAATAGAAAGCATATAAACATAGAATAAAATAGCTAATCAAGATGCTCATAGTTGCTCCTCCCTTGTTCCTCTCCTCTCCAAGTCCCAAATGAGTGTAGCTCTCAGCTTTTAGCACTATCCATGGATGCCATATGGAGATTCAAGATGGTTGAATATGATAAGCAAATGCTATGCAAGTGTAGACAATGATGCTATGAGAAAGCTCTATGCTAATGTCAGTATAACAACAATACTCTAATGCTTCTCTTTCTTTGCTTGAGGAGAAGGGTTCTATTTATAGAAGAAATGGGGAAATGAAGGGTTAAGATTGAATGGTTTAATCAAGGGCCAAGTTTGAAAGTTGGGGATCCATGTGCACAATTGGCACCAATAAAATGGTGACAAGTGTCAACATAGGATTGGGTTGAGAGAAGAGGTTGGAGGCATTAAAGGCCTGAGAAGACCTCATGGTTATCTAGAGGCTAAGGGTCAAGTCCAAATTAAGATTACCCACTGGATTAAGAGTTAATCCAAGGATAAACCTTTGTGCAAATGTTTAAGAGATAATCATGGTCAAAGCATTAATGGCCTAATGAGACCTTTGGGTTGGGTAGAGGTTGAGTCAAAACAAATGTTTTAACCATGTGGGAGGGTTTGAGGTAACCATTAATGGTTATTGGAGACTTTGGAGATTAAGTGGTTGAAGGTTGAAAGCCTTCAATGGTTATCAAAGACTTTGAGCCATTTAGTGGTTGAAGGTTGAAAGCCTTTAATGGTTATCAAAGACTTTGAGGGTTTGAGAAGTGACTTCCCTTTTACTTAGGAATGTGACAAAGTTTAGAGAAGGGGTTAGGTTATTTAGAAGTGATTAGAAAATTCTAGAAGGGGTTTAGGCATGCAAGTGGATTTTGTAGGAAAATGCAAGTGGGAGAAATTTTGGTATTTTCAATTAAAATAAAATCATTTATTTCAATTAAATGGTGTAATTTGCATTTGGATAAATATTCAAATAAATATTAATTTATTTAAATGAGAAAAATGAAGATAAAGCATTAAAATGCTTGAAGACTTTGAGGGAAACCATTAAAGTCTTAAGAAGACTATAGAAGGAAGCCATCAAGTTTGAAGACTTTAAAGCCATCAAGTTTGAATACTTTAAGGGAAACCATTAAAGGTTTCAAGTGGGTGAGGATAAATAGGATTTTAAATAAATAATTTATTTAAAATAGTTGTGCAACTTGCTTTTGTAGGAAAATACAAGTGGGTAGAGGATAAAGGTGATTTAAATAAATTATTTATTTAAAATAATTGTGCAACTTGCTTTTGTAGGAAAATACAAGTGGGTAGAGGATAAAGGTGATTTAAATAAATGTTAATTTATTTAAATGTGAGAGGTGGGATTTTGGGGGATTTAATTAAATATTAATTTATTTAAATTTGAGAGAAGATTTAATTAAACAAATATGATTTATTTATTTAATTAATGGTCTGAATTTGGTTAAGTGAATTAAATCAAATAAATTGAATAATTTATTTAATTAATAGGAGAAGAGGTTTAAGATGAATTAATTAAATATTAATTTAATTAATTCATTAATTGATGGTTAAATAATTAAATAAATACTAAGTATTCATTTAATTAAGTGGACAGATTTATGTGACTACAGAAGGAATTGATTATAAGGAGACTTTTGCTCAGGTAGCAAGAATTAAAGCTGTTAGATTCTGCTTGCATATGTTGCTTACAAGAATTTCAAGGTATATCAGATGGATGTTAAGTTAGCATTTTTGAATGGTGATTTGGAAGAGGAAGACATCGAGCAACTGGATGGTTTTTCATTATCAGATGAAAGAGACATGGTATACAAATTGAAGAAAGCACTGTATGGACTGAAGCAAACCCCTAGAGACTGGTATGCTAGATTAGACAGGTATTTGATGAATTTAAGATTTTGTAAAGGTACTACTGATAGTAATTTGTACTTCAAGGTTGATAATGATAACATTTTGATTGTTGAAGTTTTTGTTAATGATATTATTTTTGGAGGAGATGATAATTTGAGTATGAAGTTTGCTGATGATGTGAAGAAAGAGTTTGAGATGTCTATGATAGGTGAGATGAAAATTTTCTTAGGATTGCAGATTACAAAAATTGACAAAGGCATTTTCATTTCTCAATCTAAGTATGTGAAGGAATTGCGGAAGAAGTTTGGGTTAGATGACTCTAAACCTGTTGGAACTCCTATGGTGACTGGATGCAAGTTGTCCAAGCATGATGATTCTCAGAAAGTTAATCAAACTTTGTATAGATCTATGGTTGGTGGACTGTTATACTTGACTCAGACTAGACCATACATTATGCATGTTGTTTGTCTTTGTGCAAGATTTCAAGTTGATCCTAAAGAGAGTCATGCTACTGTTGTGAAGAGGATTTTCAGATACTTGAAGGGGACAATTGATTATGGTCTATGGTATCTGAAGAATGATGATTTCATGTTACGTGCTTATACTGATGCTGATTGGGCAGGTGATGTTGATAACCAAAAGAACAATACTGGTGGATCTTTCTTTCTAGGAAAGAAATTGGTTTCATGGTCCAGTAAGAAACAAGAGACTATATCTCTATCTACTGTAAAAGTTGAATACATTGTTGCTGCTAGCAATTGTACTCAGGTAGTTTGTATGAAGAAGATGTTGAAGGATATTAGGGTTGGAGTCTTCCGGGTTATCATATTTTGAGCAGTGAGCTCTAGGCAATGTGCCTGAATGCATGTGCATTCCCCATTGTAATATTTACACATACTACTGCAGAGTATTATCTTACTGTGGGTAGGTTCCCATCGTTGTTTTTCCCTTAACCGGTTTTCCATGTCAAAATATTGGTGTTATGTGTGTTGTTGTTATTGTGTTTATCTTTATTCTTTCTGTAGTTGATCAGATTTGAGATTGTGCTTAAATTGTTTAATCTGGTGAAAAATGATTCACCGGGCCCTCTCAGTTTTCCTTCATTGTTGTTGCCAACGTAGGGACAGTGAATATCTACTATCATAAAGCATAATAAGTGCCACATCTCAGAGCATGACAAGTGATCATAGCAACATTTAGACTTTGACAGTGATCAATGAAGGCTACAATGACAACAAAAAATGTTTGGAGCAGATAGTAATAGCTTCCCATAATAGAGAAATAATGAGATCCTATGAAGTTAGAATGGTTAAAAGAGATGACAGAGAATTGGTGCAAAGGAGAAGCCTTTAGAAGTATGCACACTCAATGAATGGACAAGCATTAAGCCTTGAAAAGTCTTAAAGGCAACCACTAAAGTCTACAGTGCATTAACACAATTAGAATGCAAAACTAAGAAATATATAGTCTAGAGGACACAATGATCACCAAATATAGAGCATATGATCAAAATCATGATAAAGACTCTTTTGTTGTCCTAGATGGTGAAGACAAAAAGGAACAAAAAAGAACTGTTAGATAGCATTCAAGTGCATAAAGACTCAGTGAAGGATAATGTTATATAAGATAGCGTTCACAATGAAATGGATCAAATACAGTCACAAGGCTTCATGATATCTGCATGACCTTCATACATAGCTATACTCTCACATGGAGAAATCACCAAGAACTCACAATACTAGTGAACATTATTTAGAATGAGTAGCTAACAATCCCTTGAAAATAAAGTATCTATTTTATGGTGCAAATTTGATGGTGAGTATGCCCAGAAAGGTTTCAAAGACAATGACAAGATGCATATTTTAACCACTGAAGTTGAGATCAAAGCGGTAAGAGCCAACATAAATAGCAGCCAAATGACAGTTACCTTAAAGGGCCTCATAATAGTGAGCAATAAATTTGAGACAATCCAAACATGATAAAAGCACCAAAGGAAGCTATGAATAAGTAAATAAAATTATCAAACCCTAATAACAGTCATGGAAGAGTATATGAGAACGACCATATAAACTATAGATGGAATCATTATCCATAACAATATCACCAGAAATAGCTCAAAATCCCTAGAGAGATAAGTCGAAGAGCAAATAAAGCTTCAGGATGATACACATAGAGATATTGCAAGTTGCAATCATAGTGAATGATGTGTCTTAGAATTTATAATTAAAACCCCAAAATATATGCACGGTAAAAGAAAAGCTTCAATGATAAATCTTTTGCATAGTGAAACAAAGGCATGATGGAGGAAAAATAGAACATACTGATGTTGATTATTTAAATTGAGGAAGTCCAAGTTTGAGTGCAAGCCTCAAACTCCAGTTCAAACTCAAATTGCATGGCGACATAGCAAGAAAGCAGAGATTTTCCAAGGAGAGCCAAAATAGAATGGATGTATATTTTTAGGATTTCCAAAATATCTTTGCATGCCTTAATTCAAAATATTGAGCTTTTTGATTTGTTTAAAAAAAATAAAACATCTTCATATTATTAGCCCTGTAGGTCATGACTTTTAAGTCATGAAAACTTGTGCTATAAATAAAACCCTTGTGCAAAGAGATAAAGGGTTCATGTAAAATAAGAAGTAAATGCCCTATATTTTATTAAATGATTTTAATATAGATTTATTTAAAACAATTGGAGTGAAGAAGAAGCTGGACTATGTGGATTCCCATATCAGCAAAATTACAAAATTTGCCATTAAAGTTATGCACTCCTCGACCACTTCAATGTGCCTGCTGCACCAGGAAAAAGTGAAACAGGGTGGGCTGGAAGGTGACACCACGAAGGAACTATTTGAGTTCATGGTTGAAGATTGGACCGAGCTTCTTCTCTCCCATCACATGGGAGCTAGAAAAAATGATTAATGGTGGATGCTTTCCTTTTTTGTTATAGTTTTAGTCTTAGGATTGGCTGGATCCCTGTTAAGTTTAATTTCTTTATCAGTCATATGAGGCTTGTCAAGACTCTTGCTACTTTCTTTAGTTTTTATAGTATGAACAATATGCTTATCTCTAAGGATAGATGGTTTAAGGTTAGTTTCTTTTTTATTATCCGTTGTTTAAGTTCCTATATGGACGAGATTGTTATGAATCTTGGGTTATTCTATAGCTGCGGGTGGTTTTTGTTTTTGACGATTAAGATAGGGATTGGCTGACTATCGTTTGGGAGTTGTGTATGTGCTGGTTTTGCTCTCTCTAAGACTTACTATGTATTTCGGGTCAGCCCCCTTGTTTTGCCTGCTTTATTATAAAAAACAATTGTATTAATTGTTCAAAACAAGGTTATATTAAAATTATTTTCATAAATATTTTAATATGGCTTTATTTAAAATAATTGTATTAATTGTTCTAAATAAAGTTATATTAAATTATTTTAAAAGGAAAATAATGAAAAGAATGTATTATGCATGTGTGGAGTGAGGCTCCCTTGATTTTATTTTAAAATCATGCAGTCATTAGTGTGAGCCTAAAAATAGGGCTTTTTGAAGCAATTTGCAGCAGTTCCAGATCAGTAGAGAGTTCCACTTGCATGCCCCTTGAATGAAGGAGCTATTTTGGTCATCAAATAGTCAAATAAAGGAAGTTTTGCATTCTTTTATGCATGCCTTTTAAGAAAATTCGACCTTGAAGGAACCTCATGCAGATTTTCATGTTTAAAGGCATTTAGCTATATTTGGAGCAACAATTAGCTCTCACTTCTCAAAAAACTTATTCTATAAAGTCTCTCCTTTCTTCTTTTATTTTTGAGTTGTTTTCTTTCCTCAGCATGATTGTAAACTGATTTTTGTCTCTTTCATGCTCAAGGATTGAATTGTAGCTCAATTTTATGAGTTTGGAACAACAATAATTCCTTATTTTTCAATAAAATAGCATCCCCGGTTCATAGCAATCTTGCATCAACCAAAAATATTTCCTTTCTGTTTGTAGTTTCAACATTTCTTTCCGTGTGTCCTAGATTTGGCTCACCGAAACTTGTGGTGTTGGATTTTACTTGAAGACTTGATCATCTTCCTTATTCCCAAACCTTGGAGCATTTGGATTGTTTTTCGGTAGGTTATTGCTACCGGTTTTCGAGACAGTTTCTTGTTACCGGTTGACAATTTCCTGTTACCGGTTGCCCAGACCTATTTGCATTGGTAATCTACCAGATCCCTTGCGTAGCTTGCGAAGCCCTGAGTGTTGATTTCGATGTTCCTTGGCATGTGGCCAACCTTTTCCCATGATATTCTCTTCATCTTTTGGATTTTTTGGAGGAACTTCCTTGGTAGAGGTTGACCCTGTTGGTTTTGCATGTTAGGACTTGTTCTTCGGGTTTTGATCCCTTTTTGGGCCGAATGGATCACCTTGGATCGTACAAATAATTTTAATAGAGAATTATAATGTAATGAAGAAGTGAGACTAATCATAGAAGATAGATCTTGATATTTGAGGTCTTGGTTGTGACCTATTCTGTACTTTGAGCATGTTTTAGTAGGTCTGTGAGTTGGTTTCTGTAACCTGGTTGTTACTGGTTGGTTGTAATTAGTTTTCATTTTATAATTCAATCTGTTCTGCATTGCCTCCATCATTTCCTTGTGTTTCTTTTGTGTTTACTCTTGTTGACTGGTCCAAATTGATCTCTTTGAGGTCCCTCCTAACCAGTAACTACTTCAATTTTCCTTCTCAATAATTTGTATTTCCTATCAAAGATGAATGATCCAATAATTTATTTTGGTTTATGTTTAATCCTTTAAGTATATCTCATTCAAATATGATTGGTGTAGGAAGATGCATGATACGTGCAGGTCTTAGGTTGTGTAGCTGATTTTAATAGCTTGTAGCTGTGAAAACACATTGTTTTCCTCCAAGCAAGCTTTGAATTCAGTCCTTTCTAGGAAATACTTATGCATATGATTGTTTAGTTGAGCTCTAAGAGATTCAAGTCTATTTAGTTGAAGGATTTTATGAGCTATTCAAGTTGTAGGTCTTAGATAGAACGTTCGGTGCATCACCTCCTAGGATAGGTTTCAGTTTATGTTGTCCTTCTATCCTTTTACCCAGAAAGTTAGTTTGTAGGAGATTCATCATACAAGAAGTTGAGATATAATCTGGAGATCTACTTTCAATATAGGCAACCCATGAACCTGAAAGTATTCCCATGTTTCATAGGATTGTCAGGTTTCATACTTAGCTTCACGAGTGCAATCCTTCGTGACAACAATTCCAATGTGAGGCCTTGTATTGTTGTTGAGGTTTTTTGATCATCTACCTTAAGTACTTATGTTATGATTTGTATTATCATTATATGTGATGTTTTGGTTTAATACCATAAAGTGTGTTACTATTGAGGTTTCAAACTAGCATTGTTGTTCAACAATGTATTATGAGGTGCCTATGCCATGCTATTATATGCTTGGATTCACATATGTGAACTTCTATATATTAGACTATTTGTGTTTCAACATAATTGTTTTCCTATTAAAAAATATAAAAATATAAAATATATAGAAAAATTAGACTATTTATGAGCTTTTATAATTGATTTATATTATTTTAACCCTAAATACCAAATATATAAATAAATAACATGAAAAATGTATTTTTCTGTAGCATCCTAAAATTGCACCGCTTTGCAATTTTGACTGCATTTGGGGCCTTCACCTTAGTGTTCGCATCCCTATGCCTAATTAAGGTCTGATTATGCTTATACCATGCAAATTGGGCCTTGTTTTCACTTTATCCACCACATAACCCCCTTGTCTTGGCCCTAAAAAGGGATAGGACCAGGGCGTGGCACTTTGGTCCTCATTGGGACTAGGGCGCCATGCTCTGGTACCTCTTAATTGGGCCTCTCTTTGACCCTATGTTGCATTCTCAAATTTGGGTGGGAAATCTATCCCTGTGTCGGCCTATGTTGGAAAATTGATACATTTTTCAATGGGAAAGTATATAAGGAAGTTTTCCCCTCTCTTTTGCATACACAGTATATATAGATATCATAAAAGAAAGGCAAAATCATAATCATCAAGTGTTCAAGCATTGAAGCATTCATCAATCATCTCTAGAGGTCTTCAAGGCTGCATTTTCTTCATTCATCTATTGTGGGGCAACATTACATCATTCATTTGTAAGCATGTGTGTGTGATTAGGGTTTTGTCATGTTCATGCCATTTCATACAACATATGTGATTACATTCAAACAGAAAAGCGTCATTATTAGTCATTGCAGATTTGAGGTATACCTTTCCATTATTTATTTCAGTATATGCAATATTTCAATCAAGGTTAATTCCTTAGCTGAGGTTTGACTTAGGCAAGCCCCTATTCCGAACCTATTTACCTTTCTTTTGTGTGTGTAGGAAACAAGTATGGAGTTGCACTCTTCAGGATAGGCATTATTTATAGAGATGAATTTGTTGGTATTTTGGATATGTTGATATGGTTTTGTCATTGATGTCAACCCCTGTCATCACTTGTCAACACTTATCAACACTTGGAGATCCTTGGTTATGTTCACCAGCAAGTCACAAACTTATGCACAGTCATTGGTATTTGGTTCACCGACAGATTATACTGTTCACCGGCACTTGGAATGACTTGGAGACTACTTGGTTATGTCGAAGACATTATTCGATCACTTGGTTTAGGCCTTTTGATTATTTGTTTATTTGGGTTTGCATATTTGTTGTTACCGGCAAGTAGGTCCAAGATAAGCACCGACATGTATATCTATTCCAGATCAGCACGACACATTATGGAGATGATTTATTATTATTGTAAATGCATTGAGCCGACATCATGGATCAGATATTGATTTATTTGTAATTGATTTTATTGTAATATCTTTTAGTGAGCCGACCTATTCAAATTGGTCTTAGGTTATGGCATAAATGTAAGATCTCATTTGTGAGATTAATATATCAATGCGAAAAGGATTGCAATAAGGTATATGCAAAAATAAGCAGAGGTATACACACAGACATCATTTGAAAGTTGAAGGAAGGATTTTGTGAAGGCAATCAGAACTAAATTGGTATTGAATCCATCATATGAAGATGCTATTTTGTGTAGTACATTATCATTGGATTTAACCATCCAATTGTAGTTAGTATGACTCTCATTTTGTGATTGAGCAATGAGCTCTAGGTAGCTGGCCTTTCTGCATGTGTAGAATCCATATTGTACACACATACTATCTGCAGTAGTATCATTTGATTGTGGGTAAGGATTCCCACCGTGGTTTTTCCCCTTACATGGTTTCCACATACAAATATTTGTGTTATGTGTTGTGGATGTTATTGTCTTTCTGTTTCATGCATTAATCTTTACTGGTACTGCAATTAACTATTAAGACTGTCTACTGACATGAAGTTTGGTATTAAGCATTACGTTTTGGTTAAGTTAATTTTGATTGAATTTATTAGACAACTGATTCACCCCCCCCCCCTCTCATTTGTCTCTGGGACCTAACAGAATCAATCCTTTTTGGTGTGCAAAAAGTTAGGAGGAACAGAGCGACGAGTGCTCTAGTCCCGACATTTTTGGAGCTTTTTCGGGGATCAGGTCCAAATCTGCATATACTACTCATATCTAGGTGTGTGCTTCAATTTGATGGTTGTAGCTCACTATTTCCACATTTTTATCTTCATTTCTAGCACTTTTCCCTAATTTCAGCATTTCAACTTACAAAAGAGGGGAAATCAATCCGCACCCCCTTGAATCCAATTAGTATTTAGTCCTTACCATTACTAATTTGTGATTGAATCTATTGGATTCACCCCTCTTTTGAATGTAATGGTAAATTAGGGGTCTTTACCCTTCTATGGTGGAAACCCTAATTTTCCACCCATTACATTTTCATTTAAAACAAAAAATAAAATACCAAAAATATAATAAAAAATGAAAAAAAAACCAACCTAGATGTTTGTTGGGGCTAGATTTGGATGTTTAAGATTGGGATCCCATTTAGTTGGAGATCACAACTAAAAGAAAATTACCTCGTAGGTGTTTTCTAAGAAAAATATTTACCTTTTTGGATTGTTTCGTAGAAAATATGATCCTATTTCGTAGCCTTCAACTTGAGATCTTGTCAGCAAACATGATCCCGTTCCAAATTTTGGCTCGAGATACCATTTCATAAAAATCAGGATCACATGTGTGTCATCACAATTTAGCCTTTTTGTCTAAGTTTGTAACTTCCATGAGAAATTAATTCATCTTCTTGCATTTACCCTAGGATGTCATTAACACTGTATGTGTGAGATAGGTAGCTGGAACTAGTCATTCTTCAATTTTAAATATTACCCTTTCATTATGATGATTCGACGGTCCCTATGCTCTCCTTTGGCATTAAATAGCAACAAGACTTCCATTTTTGAAAGGAATGACACAATCAAGGACACATGGAAAACATTGCAAGTTCATGAGGATGAATGCTTTGATAAATCCCTTTTTACAATGCACAAAATGCCACCATGTGGACAAGGCGTAACTCAAGATCTCTATTGGAAGGTGTAGGCCTATTTATAGTTTTGTAAGATTAAATGTGCAACATCATAAAGTATGTCCCTATGTAATTTCTTGCTCAACTAGGCCCTATTTTGGCATGCATGGCCTCCTTCTTCTGGTCTCTTTCATCACAACTCAATTCCTTATGTCATTTCAACTTCTCCTTCTCATTTTGGACCTCGGGTCCCAATTTGAGGCCACATTGGGGGGAGCAGGTCACCCAGTGTGACTCACTCCCCAATGTTTGGTCCCATATTCAAATCACAACACGCTTGGCTAGGTTGAGTTGGAAATATTTTCCTTTGTCAACTTGCTCCAAGTTTTGCACCCTGAAGTGCCTAGGAGAGGTATATACAAGGCATCCTCCCTCATTTTTCAGAGTGACCATGAATCACAAAATAAGCACAAGAGGAGAACAATAGGAAATTCAATTCAAGCATTCAAGGCACTTCATCCCACCATATTCTTCATTATGGCAACCTTAAACAACCTTCACACAAGCATGTCTTTTGTGATGTCGTTTTAGGTCTTTTGTGGAGTCATGCTATTGCATCAACATTTGTGATCATCTTCAAAGAAAAAAATGCATTATCAAGGTACAAGCCACTTATATTCTCAAATTCAACCTCTGCTATATATTGGCATGCCTTCCTTTCAAGTTCAATTCAATTCAATTCAATTCCAAGTTTGATTCCACAACTGGGTTTGACTTAGGAAAACCCCTTTCTACCCAACAAAAACCTCTTTTTTGTTGTGCAGGAACAGGTGGCGCACCTATGAAAATAAGTACAGGCTAATCAGGTGTAGGTCTACAGTTTGTAATTTGTCAGAGCAGAAACTATTGAGAGCGAGTTGAGCACAATAACCTAGTCTCGAGAGTAGGACAATCTAGATGACCTAGTCCTTACATTTTTGCCTCAGATTTGGACTGTGGTCTGATTCTAATCTGATTTGCTGTAATCTCTTTTGGAATCGCATTGTCAACCTGTTACAACCCTACACACACAAAAAATATCATCTCCTCATCCGATCTTGCCTTCTCTCTAATTTATAGAGTTTATTTCAAGTGCTCGCCACAAGGGACTATTGGATTCACCTTGTACCTTATAAAATCTTAGGCCAAGTGGATCATTCTCCCTCTTCATGTAATCAAAGCAAAAATAGGCCTAAGTTTCCTAGTTTTCTAGTGAACCCTATTTCCCTCCCATTACAAAAAGGATAAGGGAACTTGAAGATACGAAACTATGAAACCAATAGGAAGCCAACACTTGGATGCTAACATGGTTGTGCGTTAGCATATCAATGTTTCATAATTTTGATGACGAGTCCCACCATAGAACTTGTGAAATGAACATTAGTTGCAATAAAAGGATATAGTGAGTCTCGAGTGACACATATAATCTTTTCATGAATTCAGGACTTTAAAAGATGATAGTTGAAATGGTTTTGTAATAGTAAAACTAAGTGTGATACAATGAAAACCAAGCATAGGGGATGCAATGTATCGAGTGACAAGGCTGACAATGAGCCATATCCTGATTTTGCCAGAATGAGAATTTCTTTATAACTAGACGTGCAAAATTATGATGCAATCAAATTATGCCATGTGGAAAAAAGTGGGGATCATCTATATAGACTCGATTTTAATAACCTAAGTCATTTAAATAACACGTTCTCAAACCAGGAACACTAGGAAACTGGGGGGCAAAGGGGTTAGTCAAGACATGATTAAAAGGACTTCATGGAACGACTTTAGTGGAGGGATAACTAACCTAGCAATTCAACATGAAAATAGAAGATAAAGCAAAGGACCATTCAAAGGGTTTAAGGTCTTAAAAAAAATAGGCTAAATGTTCCCTAAGAGACCTAGACAAACCCTAAAATTTGCAAAAGCATTACTAAGATATTGACCATTACGAAGGAGTTAAAAGTCAAATATGTTGTCTATTATTAGTATGAAGGTCATTTTTCTATTCTTTTCTCATTGCAAGTATATTTAATATTCTAAGTAGACCTTTTTGTATTTTGGAGGTGATATTTTTAAAATTTCACCATGGTTTGATGGTACATTATTCTGAGAAACTATTTGTTTTTTTTCCTTTCTTATTTTTGTGTAAATTGGAGACATGAGATAACACTTTCAAAGATTAGATTGTTTTATAGGTACACATGTGTTGCTAAAGTGTTTTTAGAGTGACAAGAGTGTTTGTGTATAGACATACATCATACTTGAATACTATTACATGCTTTTTCTCTTTCACATGTAGATTTTTCTCCCAAAAGAATTTCTTCATATAAATCATGTGCTATCATGGTCTATTAATTAATTTATCATTGTTGATTTATGTATTCACATAATTAATCTCATGGTAATCCTCATTGAAAGAAAAAACTAGATTTATATAAACTTGAAGAATTTACTCTTGTTGTATTTTCATGTTGTTTCTCAAAAAAAGTTGAACATGTCTATAACTAATTTTTGACAAATTATAATTAAATTGCTTGCATGGATGGTTTTCCTAAAATTTTATAAAGTAACTATGTTTCATCTTGGCTTAGCGATGCATGTGCAAAATTGATCTCTATGAGTGCAAACTGAATTTTTGTGCTTGCACTGAAACTTGACATGTTGATCTAAACTACATAACTCATGAGACTACTCTTGCAATTTATTGGTTGTTGGGAATTACATGTCTTGAAATTTTTAATATCAAATTCTATAAAAGAATTGGTAATGTTTAGTAACACCTTTAGGAATTTACTAAATTGCAAGTATTACCTTTTCTTTAGTTATACCCATAATTATATCATCTTTATAGTTTTGAGCAAAAGGTTCAATGATAACAACCAATTGTATAACAAACCTAGGATGATGTATGCTAACTTTATTATTAGACATTGTTGCTATCTTTTTCTTATCCCTTTTACAAATCAAATTTTAGATGTGATGTAATTTTCTAACACTATTATTAGATTCTTTTTATCCCTTTTACAAATCAAATTCTAAATGCACTTAATAGATTCTTAAGTGATTTAAAAATCAATGAATGGATGTCCTTAAGTATAACAATCAAACATACAAATCAACACAAATATGTTTAAGATTGAGTCACAATGACTTATAATAAAGAATCATAATTATTATTTTGAATATAATTCAAAATTAAATAAAATGTAAATCCATGACATCAAAAGTGATCTAGGGGAAGCGTACCCGTAGTTGTTATGGCTAACTTCGTGCACCTAGAGATCCTAAACGGTGCATCAGATTTCAACGATTTTTTTTGTTGTTGTCTTTGTATGTGACTTAATTGCTTATAGCTATTGTTTTGGCTTCTGGGTAGTAATGATGCACATTGTGGGATCCATTATGAGTGCAAGGGTCAAAAAACACACATTTCAAAGTGTCACATGATACCTACTTAAATATGCCTCAATAACCATGCACTTAAATTTGCCAAATAGTCGTGTACAAAGGTCCCCATATTTGTGCACAAATGGGCCAATTATGGTCCAAAAAAGCTCAAAGGTGAGCATCTATTGGTACATGTGAAATTTATTAATGAGGTTTTAATTATCATTTTCTGGTTCCTTTAAAGTTAGTAACTAGGAGGCTAGGTGCACAAGGAGTGCATTTTTTTTGGAACTATAATGACTATCAACGCTCTTCCCCTAACTCAAATTCATATCTACCAATTATTCTCAAATAAGAAATATAAGAAACATAATTGAATATCTAATTGTTCATTTAAATTTAGTAATTGGAGGGTTGAGTGCACGAGGAGTGCACAGTTATTGGAACTATAACAACTATTAGTGCTCTTTCCCTAATTCAAATTCATATCTACCAAATAATAACAAATACGAAATTTAAGAAATATAACCGAATATCTAAAAAAAATGATAATAAAATGAAAATATAAAATTATTAAAATTATGTCACTAACAAACTTTTGATTACCTTTAAAACACCCTAAAGAAAACAACCCCAAACATTTTAAAAAAAAGGGTATGGACCATTTCTTTGAGAGGGCTATATTGCTATAATGGTGGAGAGAGAGAAATCAAATAATTCAAAATCAACCACTAGTGGTCCTATGAAGCTTTACAAATTAAAGAGAAAAGTATTCCTCTCATGATTTTCAACTACTTTTATTCCATCCACACACGTTAGTGGCATCAATGCATTGGAAAAATGAAATAAAAAAATCCTAGTCAAATTACCCCAAGTCAAATAAAAAAGATAAGGGGGACAAAAAAGAGGAGGAGCATGTTTTATTGTTGGAGTCATAAGTAAAAACAACTTTTCCCTTTTTGTTGTACCTAGTTGTTGTTGGATCACTTCATCATTGTGCTACCAAATCATATTTCCTTGTCTTCCTTAATTGATGCCACCTACAACAAACATTACCTAAGTTTTGACGCCTCACCTCAATAAAAATTAGGTAAGGAATATTAATGAAATATTTGTGATTGTAATTTATCTTTTTAGTTGCAATCTGGGTATTGTTTAATTTAAATTTATAGTTGGTGTACTTTTACAAAATTTGGGTAAAGGAAAATAATTTATGTATTTGGGTAAAATGTATTCAAATATTTAATTTATATTAACTAAATATGATTGAAAATTTTCACAAATGCAATAGTTAAGTTTTATAAGTAATGTTAAAAGGATAATATTTAGTTATATATTTGGAGAGTGTGTTAATACTGAAGATTTTTAGAATTAGTTTTGAATATGTTTGATAAATAAGATTTTATTTGTCGAATGAATATTTTGGATTCTGCATTGATCTTGTGTTTTATGTCTGATTGAGTTTAGTGTTTTGAGTCACATTTGCAATTGTGAACTCATCTTGTAGCTTTGTGTTTGGTCTTGTCTAATTGTATAGTCTATTTTTTTGTTCACCTAATAGATATTTGTCTATTCTAATTTTGTTGATATGAAGTTAGTCGATATGTAAAAAATGGCAAGAAAAGATTATCAATTCTTCAAGGAGATAAGTTCTCTTAGATCAACCCCTAGAAATGTATATAGGAGGTCAAGAAAATGGGGAAGGGCCCTAGAATAGTGTATGTGAATTTGTTACTCTCTTTGAACTTACAAAATTGTAATGTCATTGTTGATTTTTCATTTAATGCTTTAGAATTTGAGAATTGAGAGCTCCCTTGATTATTACAATAAATGCATGAATTTCTTTAAAAGGTGGCACGTAGAATCAAATTCTATAAAAATATTTCTCTACTTGGATTAGGCCAATAAAATAGAGGTATGAGTTAGCCAAATTTAAATTGTGGAAAGAATAGGGTCAAGTCTACATCTATAAAAATCAACCCAAATGGTATAATGAGTATACATAGGTAGCTACTAGCTATAATAATATTGATCTAATAATGATGTGTTATAATAGTACATCTAATTTATCTCCTCAATCTAACAAAATTTTGGTACTATGATAGTGCCTACTAATTGATCATAGAAAAATTGTATCTCACACCTCTAATATAGAGGAAGGAAACAAGAAACCACAAGTGGTTTACAAAATAACAAATCAAAACCATTGACCCAAACTAGATACCTAAATCCATTTAAAAAATTCAATGCCCCATTCATGAAGAACAACATTCAATAAAAGATTATTGCTCCCTTCATCACTCATACATGTCATAGATACCCGCATTACTCTAGTAGGAACACATTATTAACTATAGAGCTTCATAATGAAATGGTTGACTACTGTTGACCACACCTATGATAACAATATGCTCCTTTCTCTATGCAACTCCTAGATGCTACATTAGAAAGATGGTAAATAATAACTGTTATGAAAATGAAATTGTAAGTCCCTAACATGTAACCACCTTATAAAGTGTATACGTACTTATTCAATGCTATTATAGCCAATATTTAACCACTTTGAAATATGTTTTTATTGATAAGACACTTTTATGTGTTTAACTTCAACATCTTCATGTAGTTATAAATGAATATATATCTTGCACAACTATGAGAATTGCACTTATAATCTAAACATATGAGACATGGTGGTTGTTGGTTATTCCTTTCATGATTCATGAATTCTTAGAAGATGCGCCTTCTTCCATATTCACTACAAGTTATTAGTTCAATAAAATGAGTAGCTATAAATCAATTTTGTCTTCATGCTAAGTGATTTTGGGAGGACAAGACATGCTTAGCTCTTTTTTTTTCCTCTTACTTTATTTTTTGTCACATCCATTAAATTAATTTTATATTAAAATTTATTTAAGTTTAAGCTTTATATTTTATACATTTTCTCTATGCAAATTAAATATTTAGATTTAATTTATAATTTGAAATCTAAATGTATTGTTTAATTAGTGATTGAAAATGGAATTTTACCAAACTTTACCCATTCTTGAATAAGTAATGAATACCTTTATAATGAAAATAATAAAGAATCTATTATTTTTCCTTAGGATTATTCTAGAGCTCCTTTAATGAGACAATCAAAATTATTGCATTAGGTTGCTCAATCCTCAAAAACTTAAATATACAAAACTTAGGGATTACACCCTTTCAACTAAGGAACATATATTAACTGGACATATTGAAATGTCAGGGCACATATCAATAGTATACTTACATCTAATTATTATTATGTATCTCAAATCATTGCAAAAACAAAATAATATACTTTGGTTGAAACTATAACTTCCTATTATTCCTATCTTTGTGAATCCTCATACAAAGTATGATCCTTGTAGATCCTAAGTTATTCATATCAAACTTACTAGATGATTCAACCCCAAGTCCCTTAATTATTGTCTTATTATTCCTCATTATGACCTTATTGTCAATATATAATGATTATTAAGACATGATCACCAATTTTTTGTAGTACACAAAATGATCAACATTACTCTGCATAAAATCTAGTTCTAATTCATATGAATCAAAATTTTGATATCACACATATGGTGAATATTTAAACCTTATAAAGATGTATTTAGTCTACCTAGTAGATTCTCCTTTCCTTTCACCTTGAAATCTTCAAATTGACTCATATGAATTTACTCCTCTAAATATCCCTACAAGAATTTAGTTTTGACATCCATTTATTCTAATTCAAATAACCACATGTCATAACAACAAATAATAGAATTATAATGGAATTCAACTTAGCTACTGTTACCTGCCTTCGCAACCAACCCATTGATAATTCCTAATGTTGTGAAGTTCATCTTCATCACAAAAATTCTTTATCTTCTGTAGTTCTTGAAACCTTCGATCGGTCGATAAAGCCTTTAGGTGTCAAATCTTGTTTATGTCCAAAAGGGACCCAACATACCTTATTGGTTTATCGCCTCTCGATGGAAGTTATCCTTTTTTTATTTCACATTGTCACCCAGTCTCGTTTCACTCGATACTCCGACTCCCGATAATATAATGATGATGGGTCCCTCACAAGTTACATATCGGCTTATCGCACAATAGGGTTTTTCTCGCACACACTTTCTTTTCTATTCTTCATTTCTTGAAGGACGCGATCACCCAATGTTCTAATATTGATGGCTCTAAGATCAATGTTCTGCATGATGACGCCAACCAAACGCTCTTTTGTAATGGGTAATATATGGGACAATTAATAAAAGGTTCATTTCAAATCCCGAGATGGTACAACAACCGCCAAAGTCAAGTGATTAATTACTCGAGGTTTCCATATATTTGTCAATCTTGCTCATGCATTTGGCATTCGAAACTTTCCAAAGAATCGAAGAGCATTTTGGTAGAAGCACGAAACCAGGTTCGGAAACTAAAGCTCTATGTGTTTAAAATTGTTGTCATTTCTGGTTTTCTTGTTGATGTAATAAGTGAAGCTTGCCAACTCAACATTCATGAGCACTTGCTTTAATCATAGTTCTTTCTTGTTTTATTTCAATTAAATCTTTCATACGCTTTTAGAAACCCTAGCATTTCTGCAATCAATTTCTATGGTTCCCAAAACCCCTCAGCCTATAGAGAATATATTAGATTATATCAAAGATACAGAGGTTAGCCCATTCACAATGCATGACATCAATAAGAGGTTGCAAAATTCAAAAAGTCCCCCATTACATAGGTCATTGAGTTTGCATTATCTCAGGTTGGCGGTTACCCCTCTGCTATTGCATGTCCTGAATTGGTCTTTTCATGTGTATAACATTATCATCCCGATTCCCGAGAAATCCGGGGTGCAAATCAAAATGTGATAGCTAAGATAGACACAAAAAATATTTCCCTTGCTTTGTGGATTCTAGAGAGAGAAGAGAAGATGGATTTGTCCTTTTAGTTAGGATGGGAATATTATCACAATCAGGTAGATTGGTGTTTGGATATAATTGCTAAAGGGTGGTTGAAAGTTGTTCGACCTGGAAAGTCTAAGTTGCCATCCTAGATTAAAACAAATTTTTTTTAGGGATGATATCATAGATATCATTGTGTTGTTGTGCCGAGCGGTTAGTCAACCCAGAGTGGATTTTTTTAAAGAATGGATGTGTTGCTTTATCCTTACCATCTGTGAAAATGAAAATGAAATTAACTCGGCGAGGTTAATTTGTGACTCCCTCCATGAACAATTTATTAATTTCAATGATAGTAAGTGATTTCATTTGTGTTCCATGCTTCTGTATGTAATAGTTGTTGGAAGAGTTTCTTGGTCGGGTTTGAGACAAGTCAGTAATCTTTCAGATGGTGCCCCCGTTTATAATTGTTTTCCTTAGTTACAAAAAGGAGAGGGTATGAGAAATTTCTCTTGTGTATATGATTCCTTTCTCATCGCATTCATCAGAGAAATTGAAGAAAACCTTGAAAAGAGAATGTTGGAGGAGGCTATGGCCATAATCCAAATGTATGGAAGTTTTTACATAGAATTCAAGAGTTTGTCCATCTATAGAAATCTATTTAGACAATCATAGACTTGGAAAAATCCAAATCATCTTTTCTTTCATGGCATTCATCCATGAATTTATTTCCTTATGAGAGAAAATTTCTTCTATAAACTTTTACTCTTCATCAATGTATGCTAGAGACAAAACACTATAGAAATTTAGTGAGCTATACCTATTAGGTAATTTATGTTTCATTTTAGACCCACTCACACTTATGGTTAGAGATAGACCATCACACCATAATTCCACTTTCCACTTTTTTTTAGAATTTACACCTAATGCACCTTCTTACTATTTATCCACAATACCCTGGCAACTACCTTTTTCATTTATAGATTGAAATTTCCACTCTAATCTGTATTTGTATAATTTGAAATGTATGTTTTCAACCTCATTTAATTTTTTCTATTTTCATGTAGATAAAAACCTAAGTTGCCTAAATATGAAATTCATTGAGTAGAGAGCATCTAATATCACCATATTTCAAAAATTATAGCTTTTCATATTTTCACCATGCCTAGTGAAAACATCCTTCTCAAACTTAAAATATAACTTAATACATTTTTTCTTTAATACATAAATAAATGCCTCACAACCAAACACTCTCAGATGTATAACAACATGCTTCTTATATATGCACATCTCATATGGTATTGTATCCTTAACCGCACAAGTGGGAGACCTATTTTTTAAGTAACAAGCAGTATTAGCTAGCTCTACCTAAAACCCATATCCTAGACTATTATTGCTTAATAGGATTCTAGTTTGATCTAATAATATTATGTTTAAACTTTTAGCTACTGCATTTTAGGTGTTGTCCTCTATCTAGAAATCCTAAAACAGTTCTAGAAAAATTTAAAATTCTTAAAAAAATAATCTTCATAATTATCTAACCTTAGTACAATAGATTTTATTAATAGTATTATTTCTATAAGTTCCTTAAATTTCTTAAATATGTGAAAAATATAGGATTATTCCTGATAAAATATGTCCAAGCATGTCTGTAATACTCATCAATGAATGAGGCATTACCAAGACTTATTGGTGGAGCACGCATCTACATGACCAAACACATCACTTTGAATCACTTATAAAAGTATCGTTGCTCTTTAATTTACCCTATTAAACTTTTTAAGCACAAAATTTTAACAAAAAATAAAACTTGAAAAAATAATTCAAAATAACTTCCATCATATGCATGCTCGCTAAGGTTTTTAAATATTTTTACCATATGTGAGTAAACCTATGATTCCACAACATACACAAATTAGGTTTAATTACATTGATTGAGATATAAAATATTGGTTCATCTTAGCCTAAAGAGTATTCCATGCCTTACACCTTTAGCTAGCACTAAATTACTTCAACCAACTTATAACCCTTCTTGCTACAGGTGACATTCATTCTAAAATCAATAATCTTAGAGACATAAATAATTTTTATTTTTAAATTAAGAATATTAAAAATATCAAAGAGTATTATCACTCTCTTATCCATGAAAGAAACTTTCCCCTTTTTTCAACCAATTATATGATGAGATTTGATATCAAAGGAAAATTATCCTTCATCACACTCGGATAGATATTTAGAGTAGCACTCCCTATGAATATTCATGTGATATTATGCATCGTAGTCGAGCAATCAATGAGAATACCAAAAAAATAATAATAAAAAAAATAAAATTATATATATATATAAACAATAATTGTCCAAGTATTTATTAAAGGAATCATCTTTCTTATTAGACTTGCATTACTTCTTTATGTGACCTTTCCTTCAATAAATCTCATATTTTACACTAGCTTTACTAGAATACTTATAATTTCCCTTTCCCTTAGAACTTCAACCTCTTTCCACTAGGATTCATCTTACCTCTTATTATTTACACTCTTAGATAAATCATCAATGAAATTTCTCTAGATTTATTCAATTAACATGATATTTGCAACATCCTCTAGTTAATTTGCAACATCCTCTATTCTAGGTGAAGAATAATTGTAACTAATTATCAAAATTAGATTATCCCATGAATCAAGTAAAGGATAAATCATTATTATAAATTTATCACATTCTTATAGCTATATTTCTATATTAACATTAATTACCTTAAACTCATATTTAAGATATTGAGCTCACCACTTATAAATCCCCACTCTTTAATCTTTATAGAAAACAAATTTATCTTCAAAATTAGTTTAATTACAAGACCCTTGGACTAATAGAAGGTCTCTATATTCTTCCATAACAAATATATAATAAGATATTTTATCACATTTATTATTAACAATTTAAATTAGATATTTTTTTCTTTTTTTCTTTCCTCTCTAGTTTAATATAGCCCTTATAAACCATACCTATAGGTTTCACCTTAGAATATATCATTTTCTAATATCCCTCAATTAGAAGGTCTTCAAATTTTAATTCTTGTAACTCTGAGTTCTCACCATTAAATCCCTCAAGTTTATATCTTGACATTATAGTAATGAATCCAACAATATACAATTTTTTTTTCTCTCAAAGTCCTTAAAATCTCTATGACACTATTTATATGCATACAAAAATAAACCCACAAATAAAACCATTAAGCATTTCACAATTAAACACATAGGACTCACACATTAAACAACATGACCTTTTCTAAACAACCAAGATTTGATACCAAATATTATGAAATTAATCCTTATTATAAAGGACCAATAATTTGAGATATTAGAACATCATAATATAACATGATATAAATACAGTTACATATATTGTAACAATTAATCTAGCAACATCAAATATATAACATTTTATAGTATACAAACTACAACACATGAGACATAAGGATTTATATGGGAAATCCTTATAATAAAATGATAGTTAAAATTAATATCGTTATAAAGTATACTCCAATTTTTATTATCTTATCAACATTCATCTAAATATTTATACTATATAGCATACACTTCACAATACTATCACACCTTCAAGCAATAATGCACTATCATCCTATCTCATTTGTGTCATAGATAAGAAGTAAATTTGATACTTCTTTACTCATGGAATACCAACCATTATACAACTAGAACATAACCATACTATGCTATCAACATGCTATAGATAATACCAATCATTAATTCTATAAATAGGTTATCGTCACTAATGATTAGATACTACCAATCATACATGGCCAAAGTGTATTGACCAAAACACCTAAATGATGTATATGTATTCTTATAGTAAAACCAAAATGAAATTATGGCTTGCATGTAACCACCTCTAGTACAATTAAACATCAGCTATTAAAGCTAATTATTATTATATGTCATGGAATGTATCCCAAATGACACATTGTCTCCCACATTATCATACATGCTCCATAAACTACATGACTCAAGATGTGGTAATAATTTATTCACTAAACACCTTGTAGTTGATACCATTGAGACACTAGGCTATACTAAAGCTCAACGCTAAACTACATCTAAGTCTCAAGTGTACATTATTAATATATATGTTTCTAATGTACTTTAATAGTTTGTGATTACATACTTCAATATGATCTTGAAGAATCTAACATATTCTCTTTATTCAGGAACTCTACAAGTAAATAGTTGATATTTTGGAAATAAGATCATAACCTATAGATGCAAAATAAGATCTCAAATCCCCATGGAATATCCTTGCAACATGAATGGGCTTAGCTATAGTCTTAATAGGAGAGTTGAGCACTTTGATGGATGTTCCTTTGTTGCAATGGAGTCGAGATTGTTGAATAAATGCAAGAGAAGTATGTAAAATGATAGGAAATGGAATATGTTTAGCATAAATAAATAAATATAAAATTGAAAGCAAACACATAAGTACACATATAGAAATGAGATGTAGAGAGGAACTTGTAGCTGAAATCTGGTGCTAAAAGTGTTGGCCAATTGAGCTAGACACCCTAGTCCTTAAGGTGTCTTTGCCATTTGAGGCTTTAGATTATAGAATAGGAGGATTTATAGATATTTCCCTCCAAAATTCATCCTAAAAGTGTAAAAAAAAAAGCTAATCAACATAGTCATGGGGTTTTCACCTACTCAAGGTTTGGACTATGCATCTTAGTCTACTTTGTGCAATTATGCAACTTTTGATTTTTATCTCTATAAATTGAACACATAGAATAGGGTAAAATGTTATGTTGTATAGGGGCTTGCCTAAGTCAAACCTTGTGTTGGTGTTTCCACCTCCATAACAATAATAATGATGTAAAAGAGAGCTTACCATTGGTAGGGCAAAGGATAAATAAGAAATTAAATATTGAATTGATGATTATACCTTGGGATTGATAATAGTGGTGATGCAATAAGTCCTCCAAGTGTTGATGCAATAACATGGAAAATCATAATAAAAAGTATCATGAAAACATATTTCTTTTGTTCTTTGGTATGATTGGATATGATTATAAATGAGAAAATGAAAGAAATGGGCTAAATGATGGAAAAATTTGACCACAATTAGCATGGACAATAATCTACATAATAGATATGAAAAATCTAAAGATTGATCTGGAAATAGGAGTTAGAAAGGGAATTGTGTTTACAATTTGAGTCTGAAAGTGTTGGCCAATGTGGCTAAGTGCCACTAACTTGAAGGTGTCAAATGCAAATATCATAAATATATTCCAGATCGAGATGTTGCACTAATTGTCTCCTTGAAATTTCATCAAAAAAGTTTTGGTCACTATGGCCAATTGCTAGTGACCAAAGTTTTTTGCTTCTTCAAAGTTTGGATATGTTTGTCTCAGTCTACACTTCACAAATCTACAATCCACCCTTTCCAAATATTAATCCTACACACATAGGAGAGAGAAAATATTGTTGGATTGTATAGAGGCTTTCCTTAGTCAAACCCTGGGTAGGTGTTACCCTTCACTATAGTAATGATGACTACAAAAAGAGAGCTTACCCTTGCAGGGTAGAGGCTAAATCTAAATTTAAATGTTGAATTGACAAGGCTATACCTCAAACTTGATAATATTAATGATGCAATTTTATTTAGATAATTCCTCCAAGTGTTGAATTGTTGATGCAATAACATGATAAATCATCACAAAATCCTTCATGAAAACACACTTGAAGATAACATGCTATAGCTTGATGATCCTCGTACTTAGATCTACTCTTGAATGAAGAATTGTGTGCTTGAATTAAATTTAAGGATGTGAAAGATATGGTCAAATGAATTAGGAATGATATCTTTTATAGGGTTCTTAAAGTATTTTTTTATTTTGATTGACTGCCACTAGACATATCCCAATATTGAGACCAAATTCAACAATGTTAAGGTCAACATGATACTCTCCTAAAATGTTAGCAAACAAGTGTCTATCACTATGGATAGTTACCAATGAATTGACATAGGCCCTAATTTTTATGGAAGCTAGACAATAGGGCCCTAATATTAGATATGGGATTTATATTTATATTGATGACATTTAAGTGTGAAATAAAGTTCTTTGAAATTTAAAATAGGATCAAACCCCAAATAAGCTTGAAATGGCATAGGAGAAGGCTAATAAAGCAAGGGCAGAAAAAGGACTGTGAAATTGTAAGGGATTACAATTTACGACATCATAGAATGATCTAGAATGAATTGCTAGAGTATGTTTGTGAATGATAAATGATTTCCTTATTTAGGGTTCTCAAGGTATTTCTCAATTTAGGTAAACTTTGAAACAAAAATATTGGGAGCATATTAGAAATGGTAGGAACCAATAACTGCACAAGTTCACATTTGGAGCCCTTTTGGAGGGACTACGGTTCTAGGCACCATACTCCACTTAGATTGGGACTAAAAAGGGCAGTGGCACAATACCAAGACACAAGACATAGGATCTAGTCTCAATCTTGAGATATGACAATAATAGGATGTAATAAGGCCCAAATAGACTTGAAATAACATAGGAGGAGGCACACTAAACAAAGGGCCCAAAATAGAGTGTAAAATTGTAACAAATATAATTTAGGACACTATAATATAGCACACCAAAGTTCCAACATTTATGTAGATGAGCAACATACAAAATCAAAAGAAAATATAAACATGTGTATATCTATTGACATCCTAGGATCAAATTTATCTATATCTCTATCTATATACATAAGACATCATAGGATCATGTAAAAATATCTCTTACATAATATTCTCATTACATTCATACATATCTTCTCTTATATTAGTATGAAAAATTATACATATATCGCTCGCATATGTTCCACACACCTATGTTTTATGATTGATGCTCTTATGTCCCCTTTTAACTCCTTATAAATCCTATGTATCTATCTCCATGGTGCCTCTTCTGCATATCCTTTAATAAAAATCCTTATCATTGTCTCCCCATTTGATTATCTCTTCCTTTTATTATAGTGTGGTCCATTTTATAACTTATTTACTCATATAGTGAGTGACTAGAGTTTGTATGGGTCCAAATAACCCCTAATGATGCATAAAATACCATATATTTCCCTCTGTATCTTTATCAAGCATCTAATTTTTTTTGTGGTATCATTGTGGCCTCTAGTGTGGTGTGAAATATGATACAACTTCTTGTGTCCTTGGCTAAGTGTTACACTCTCTTATGTGATATTGTTATGGCATTTTTGACACGTGGACATTAGATTTATGTATGTTGTCAAATGATATTCCTCTGTCCTAAAACACTATCAAATTTGCTTTAGAAAACCTTAAAAGATTTCTTGAAATTTTCTTCCTCCTTAATTCCTATGAGTTTGGTGAGTGCCTCTTCTAAATCCATTCATATTTCCTAGGATATTCTTCCTCTTCTTCCATGCATTTTCCATCCTTACTTTAATATAGACTTTGTGTGCTAATGTATACTTTGTCCATCTAATCAACCATTTTATACATACCTTCTTCTTTTTCATGGTAGTACTAATACTTCCTTTTCATAAAATTTCCTTCTTACCTCATTTATGTGAAGGATGGTGAATTATTCATTTTATATAAAACACTATTTAATATCTTATCTAGATCCTTGAAATTGAATGTTGTTACAAATGCCTTGCATTATTTTATCCCACATCTTTATTTCTACCATGTGTTCTTGATGAATGCATTCCAAGTTTTTTTCCATGGGTGCAAGGGTCTAATAGGAAATTGATTCATATTTTCTCATCCTTTTCCCCTATGAAATTCTATATCTTCTCATATTCTTCTATGTATCTTTTTGGATTATAGGTTGTACCTCATATTGATAATAATGAATATAAACTTTCACATAGGTATTGTTGGATATTGTTGAGATGTTTGCTGGAATAGTGTTTTGTCATGTTGATGTCAACATATTCTTCTGTGTTCTAGTGTTGCAGTCAGATTAAATGAGTTATTTTGGTCAGTGTGTTGTAGTTGAGCTATTGTGGTTTACTGGGTTTAGAGATGCCTATCTCTAGTTATTTTTGTATAAGTTTCAGTTGTTTACATGATGATTTGATCGAGCTATGAGGTCTGATATTGAAATTTGCTATTTAGTGTTCGTGTTATTCGATGTTCTGGTGTGTGCTCCGTATTGCTCCAAAATTGCAATATCTTGATTTGTGGATTTGGTAGAGTATTTGGGACATTCAGGTTTGTCCTCAATTCTGGTGGTTCATTGTTTGGAATTCCACAAGCGAATCTTTCAGGTTGATAGTCAATTGTGTTGGTGTTCTTGAGATCTGGTAAAGAGATGACGATTCTAGTAATCTGAGTTGTTGCGGTTATTGTGGTGCAATTCACGTTGCTTGTGAATGTTTCTAGATCATGTCTTATCTGTGTTGTTGGTAGGCATTGATCATTGTGCTCATTATTGATCATTTTATTGATCCAGTGGTGTTCTTCATGTTATGAAACATTTATGGACTTGTAGCATGTTGCAGATGATCAAGACATAATTCTTGGAGGTGTTTCATAATTACGGTGATGATTTGGGTCCAGACTTTGTCTTAGCTGACATTGTTTTGGTCCGCATATGTTGTTGTAGCGTGTGAGGTTACTATTTTGTAATTTGTGTTGAGGGTTTAGCTGACCTTCAAATATAGGTTGATGATTTGTATATATTCATGTAATATTAATTTGTGGGAGGTGTCTGCATGTGAGAATATTGTATTGATCACTTGCTAGCAGAAGAGAAGAGCGAAGAGGTGCAAAAGAGTGTGCAGAAGTGTAAGAGAAGAGTTTGAGTATATGTGCTTAACCAAAACTGTAATCAGGCATTAGGATATGCTATTTTCTCAGTTCAAGTAATCCAGATTGTTGTCTGAATATTTGTAAGATAGTGAGTCTTCGTCAAAGTTGTAGCCCTTATTGTATTTGAGGAGTGACCTCTAGGTAATGAGCCTGAATGCATGCACATTCCCCATTATAATATTTCACCTACTTCTCCTAACAAGGTATTATCTCATTGTGGGTAGGTTCCTATTGTGGTTTTTCCCTTAAATGGGTTTTCCACATCAAAAATATTGGTGTTATGTGTGATGTTGATGTGGTGTTTTCATTAAGTAAAAACAAGTTTTTGAAAGGAACCCGAACCTTTTACATATCAGGAAAAAGATTAAGCATTAAAGCAGAAAAAAACCGTGCCTAATCACCCAAACAAAAAATAGTTCCCATCCAAACCAAAAAGGGAACTCAAAACACATAGTTAATCTATTGATGTGGTGTTAATCCATGCTTTAACTGTTAATTATCAGATCTGAATTTAAGTTTGAATTGTGTAAATTTTTGTGCAAACTGATTCACCCCCCCTCTCGGGTTGTTGCACTGTTGCCAACAATTGGTATCAGAGCTAGATCCTCTAGAAGAAGCTTGGCCTCTTGAGGAGATTTGGGATGGCAACCTTTTCTTTTAAGAAAGACAGTCTGAGGTTCGATGGAACGAATTATAATCTCTGGAAAAACCAAATGGAATGTCATTTGAGGTGCATCAGTGAAGACTATTGGAAGATCACTAAGAATGTGTATAATGCTCCTTCGAATGGTCCTACTACTCTAGATTAATTTAAGGAAGCATTGTTGAGTGCCCTGACTAATTCCGAGATGACTAATGTAATAGATTTGCAGACCGTGCATGAAATCGGGAAGAAGCTAGAGACTTTATATGAAGGCGATAGTCATGTGAAAGTTGCTAAGTTGTAGATCCTAAAAGGTAAGTATGAGATGCTGAAGATGGGAGAAGATGAAAACGTTACCTCCTTTATGCAGAGGGTGAATGAGCTTGTGTTGAACATCAATTGTCTCAATGAAGTTTTAGAAGAATCTGAGATAGTAGCCAAAGTGTTGAGATCCTTGCCTCTTGCTTATAAGCACAAGGTTGCTGCTATTGAAGAAATCTAGACTATGACAGATGTGACCAAAGACATGTTGATTGGAAAGCTTGTTGCTTTTGAGTTGAGAAAATTTGGTGAAGTCTCTCATAAATCTGAATCTGCATTTAAAGCTACTATATCTAGGAAGTAGAAGTATGATATGGGAGAAAGTTCTACAAGAATACCTAGATATGAGAAGGAGATGAAAGAGCTAGAAGAAGAAGAGAGAGAGCTTGAAGATCTTGAAGCCCTGATTGCTAGATGATTGCATAAGGGTGTCGGTAAGTATGAAGGTAAGTTGTCTCTTAAGTGTTTTTCATGTAATAAGATTGGACATTTTAATTCTAGATTCCCAGAAAGAGATAGAAATCCTAAGAAGCCATTGAAGCCTTACAAGCCTAAATATCATAAGAAGTGTTACTATGTTGTTGACGAAGGTGTTATAGATGATGAGTTTGAGAAGGGAAATTCAAGAGATGAATGAGTGTTCATTGCTATCAAGGAAGAAGATCTAGTAATTGTTGATTCTACTAGTTGTATTATTGAGGAGAAAGCTTTGCTACTAAAGTTGAAGAGAAAGATGAATGGGTTATTGACAGTGGCTGCTCTCATCACATGACAAGTGATAGGAGTAAATTTGTGAGTATGGAAAAGTATTATGGTGGTGTAGTGAGATTTGGAGATGATAACGATGGTATAATCCATGGTAGAGGTTCTATTTCTCTTGATGGTAACCATAACACTGCTGATATTTTGTATGTTGAAGGTCTAAAGCATAATGCTTTGAGTGTTGGACAGATGGTTGATAAGGGATGTGACTTGCAATTCAAGAATGAAAAATGAAAGATCTTGAGTAGCTCTGGAACTGAGATTGCATCAGGTACATAGACTAAAGGTAATATCTATCATTTAAATTCTGGTGGTAAAATTTGCTTAACTACTCAGATTGATGAAAGTTGGTTGTGGCATAGAAGAATGTGTCACACAAATTTTGACTACATGATTAAGATAAGTACCATTCAAGATGTGAGAGATCTGTTTAAGATTGTAAAGCCTTCTAATCTGGTATGTAAGGAATGCCAGTTAGGGAAGCAGGCAAGAATTTCTTTTAAAAGCAAACAATTTACTTCTAACGAAATATTGGATCTTGTTCATAATGATCTGTGCGGTTCTTCTAAAGTGAGAAGCTTATAGGGTGACAGGTACTTCATGTTTCTAATTGATGACTATTCAAGGATGATGTGGGTTACCTTCTTAAGGGAGAAATTTGAAGCTTTGGAGAAGTTCAAGATTTTCAAGGCTATGGTAGAGACAAAGACTGGATTGAAGATGAAGTGCCTGAGATCTGATCGAGGTGGAGAATTTTTATCCAGTGAGTTTAATTCTTTTTGTGAAGAGCATGGGGTGAAGAGATAGTTATCCGCTCTGCGGACCCCTCAATAGAATGGTATTGTGGAGAGAAATAATAGAACAATTCAGGAAGCTTCTAGGACAATAATGATTGAAGGAAATATGCTGCAAATCTATTGGAGAGAAGTTGTGAGTACTGTAGTATATACTTTGAACCGAGTTCATATCAAAGGTTATATCGGTAAGACTCCTTATGATTTATTGTTTGGTCATGCTCCTATTATTAAATATTTTAGAATATTTGGTAGTAAATGTTATATCAGAAGAGATTAAGACTTAGAAAAATTTGATGCGAGATGTGATGAAGGAATTTTTCTTTGTTATTCTACTAAGAGTAAGGCCTACTAGTGTTATGAAAAAAGACTAAGAAAGATAGTTGAAAGTGCTAATGTGAAAGTTGATGAAGGAAATGCGTGTTAGCCTAGATCTTGTGGATATGATTCAGATGGTCAGGATATCAGTGTAGATAAAGGAAAGCAATTGCAAACCCATAATCAAATTTAGAATGTTTTGAAAAAGCATGAGAATGAAGGTGTAGATGCTAATGCAGAGGAGAGAGTTCAAGAGTCTAAAAATAGAGTTAATCCTAAAACTCCTAGGTATGTAAAGTTAAATCATTCAAAAAATCAGATCATAGAAGATAAGAATAAAGGTATAATGACTAGGAGAAGAATTGTTGAAGAGTATTATTTGATTTCTAAGATTGAACCTAAGGATGTTGATGAATCTTGTAAAGATGAAAATAGGGTCAAAGCAATGGAAGAAGAGCTGAATCAAATTGAAAAGAACAATACATGGATTTTATCTCCTAAACCTAAATATAAAAATGTAATTGGAACTAATTGGGAGTTTCAAAATAAATTGAATGAACAAGGTGAGGTTGTTAGGAATAAAGCTAGACTTGTTTGCAAGGGTTATTCACAAATGGAAGGTGTTGATTTTGAGGAGACTTTTGCTCCAGTAGCTAGAATTGAATCTGTTAGATTATTTCTTTCTTATGATGCTTACAAAGATTTCAAAGTGTATCAGATGGATATCAAGTCAACCTTTATTAATGGTAAGATGGAAGAAGAAGTTTACATTGAGAAACTAGATGGATTTCAGTTGACAAATGAAAAGGATATGGTTTGCAGGTTGAAGAAAGCATTGTATGGATTAAAGTAAGCCCCCAGAGCCTGGTATGCAAGATTGGACATGTATTTGATGAAGCTTTAATTCAATAAAGGCATTGTTGATAGTAATCTATATTTCAATATTGATAAGGATAACATCTTAATTGTTGAGGTATTTGTTCATGATATTATTTTTGGTAGAAATGATGGTTTGTGCAAGAAGTTTGTTGATGATATGCAAAATGAATTTGAAATGTCTATGATTGGTGAGATGAAATTTTTCTTGGGATTGCAAATTTCATAGTTAGGTAAAGGTATTTTTATATCTCAGCCTAAGTATGTGAAGGAATTATTGAAAAAGTTTGGTCTTGATGATGCTAAGCCTGTTCGTACTCCTATGGTAACCGGATGTAAGTTAACAAAAGATGATGATTCTCCGAAAGAAAATCAGACTAGATAAAGATCTATAATTGGTGGACTGTTGTATTTGACTCAGACTAGACCTGATATTATGAATGTTGTTGGTCTTGTTGCTAGATTTAAAGATGATCCTAAATAATCTCATGTTGTAGCTGTAAAGAGAATTTTTTAGATATTTGGAAGGGATAGTTGATTTTGGTTTGTGGTATCCTAAAGATGATAACTTTACTTTGAGTGCTTTTACAAATGTTGATTGGGCTGGTGATGTGGATGAACAAAAGAGTACGAGTGGTGGTGCATTTTTCCTTGGAAAGAGACTGGTTGCATGGTTAAGTAAAAATCAAAATGCTATTTCCTTATCTATTGCAGAAGCTAAATACATTGTTGTTGCTAGCAATTGCACTCAAGTAATTTGGATGAAGCAAATGCTGAAGGATATCAAAGTTATTTTTGATGAACCTATTTCAATATATTATGATAATTCAAGTGCCATTAATATTTCTAAGAATCCAGTGTTGCATTCTAATACTAAGCATATATCCATCGAGTTTCATTTCTTGAGAGAAGGTGAATGAGAAGGAAGTCGGATTAGAGTATTTTCCTACTAAGGAACAAATTGCAGATATCTTCACGAAATCATTGCCTAAAGATACTTTTGAGTATCTCAGAGGTAAGCTAGGGGTAATTGCCCCTCCTGATACAAACTACGATGCATGGAGTTGCATCAGTCTAGTAAACATACAAAGATATTTTTTGCTCTAGATTGATGAGTGGTGGCTGCTACTTAGGGGGAGTAGTCAGTATGGTGGTTCAGATGTTCAGTTGTGAATACTGTTGAGATTTAACTTTGGGATTGTTTTCAAGGGGGAGAGAGGCATGTGAAAAAGTGCTATATCCTGTGCTAATCTCAAGGGGGAGTTTATTGTGAGTTCTGTAGTTGAATTCTTTCTTTGCATTGATTGTTTTTCACATTCATGTGTTGCCATCAATGCCAAAGGGGGAGATTGTTGGATATTGTTGAGATGTTTGCTAGAACAATGTTTTCTCATTGATGTCAACATATTCTTCTATGTTCCATTATTGCAGTCAAATTAAATGAAATGTTTTGGTCAGTGTGTTGCGGTTGAGATGTTGTGGTTTAATGGGTTTAGAGATGCTTATCTCTAGTTGATTTAGTATAAGTTTCAGTGGTCTGCATGATGATTTGATTGAGCTATGAGGTCTAGTATTGAAGTTTTCTATTTAGTGTTCATGTTATTCGGTGTTCTAGTGTGTGCTCTACATTGCTTTGAAATTTCAATATCTTGGTTTGCGGATTTGGCAGAGTATTTGGGTTGTGCAGGTGTGTCCTCAATTCTAGTGGTTCATAAATTGGAATTCCACAAGCAAATCTTTTAGGTTGACATTCAATTGTGTTGGTGTTCTTGAGCTTTTGGTAAAGAGATGTTGATGATTCTAGTAATCTGAGTTGTTGTGGTGCAATTCAAATTGCTTGTGAATGTTTCTAGATTATGTCCTATCCATGTTGGTGGTCCACATTGATCATTGTGCCCGTTATTGATCATTTTCTTAATCCGGTGGTGTTCTTCATGTTATGCGACATTTAAGGAGTTGTAGCATATTGTGGATGATTAAGGCATAATTCTTGGAGGTGTATCATAATTGCAGTGATGATTTGGGTCTAGACTATAACTTAGCAAACATTTTTTGGTCCGCATATGCTGTTGTAGCGTGTGAGGCTACTATTTTTTAATTTGTGTTGAGGGTTTAGTCGACCTTGAAATATAGGTTGACGATTTATATATATTCATGTAAAATTCATTTGTGAGAGGCATCTGAATGTGTGAATATTGTATTGATCACTTACTAGTAGAAGAGAAGAGTGAAGAGGTGCAAAAGAGTGCAAAAGTGTAAGAGCAGAGTTTGAGTATATGTGCTTAACCAAAACTGTAATCAGGCATTAGGAGATGCTATTTTCTCAGTTCATGTAATTTGGATTGTTGTCTGAATCTTTGTAAGACAACGAGTCTTCCTCAAGGTTGTATCCCTTATTGTATTTGAGCAATGAGATCTAGGCAGTGAGCCTGAATGCATGTGCATTCCCCATTGTAATATTTCACTTACTCCTAACAGGGTATTATCTCATTGTGGGTAGGTTCCTATAGTGGTTTTTTCTTTAACCGAGTTTCCATGTCAAAAATATTGGTATTATGTGTGATGTTGATGTGGTATTAATATGCGCTTTAACTGTTTATTATCATATCCAAATTTAAGTTTGAATTGTGTAAAGTTTTGTGCAAACTGATTCACCCCCCCGGCCCCCCCTCTTAGTTTGTTGCATTGTTGCCAACAGGTATATTGGGATTGTGTGTATATTGTAATGACCTATCCGAAGGACCAATGAAAAATAAGACTAACATGTTTTTTGAAATACTTACATTACCATATCACATCATGGAGATAAAAAGTCATTTAATCTTATTCGCAAAGGAATGTGCACCACAATCTCACATAGAGATATAATTTCATAATGATTAAGATAAGAGAGAAGTTCTCACCATTGCATAAGAAAGGTGGTATGAGTGGAAGAATAATATTTACATAGAAATATCAACCATGAAGGAGAATTAAGAGAGTAACTAAGGACAACCCTAAACACCTGGGGTCATCAGGTAAGAAATATTCCTTATCTATGAGATATGAATTACCAGGGTCTTATTTTCTAGGTATTTTCTATGTCTTTGAAAATTACATTTTTAGAGGTCTTTAGAATGGAATTTGGTGTCTAAACTTTAGTCAATCTCTTAGAACTGTTGTCATAGGCATGGTTCAAGAGATTAATTCTAGATCTTTTTGAGCTCTTTCTAATGAGGTAGATAATTTCAATTTTTGATAACTAGGCTAGAAGTCACGACCTTTCAAAGATAGAGTAAAAATTAGCACTAGATTGGACAACATTAGATTTTTTATTGGGGTTTGGGGTCAGAGTTTTGCTTTACCTTATTCACAAAATAAAGTAAACTCAAATGGAGGAAGCCCAAACTTTGATATTTAAAGAAAAATCAGGGATCATGGATTCAAGCTACCTAGTTTGCTAGCTAGTCAAATTCAAATAGTGAAGGCTCGATGCCCAAGGTCTAAAAACTCTCATGGGTGCAAGCCTGAAAGATACCTTTTGGGGGTACACCTTCCCACTTTTCGCAAGAAAAATTTAAGTGTAAGGTAAATGTTTGATGCCCAATGCCTGAGACCCTTAGGAAAATTTAGCGATAAAGAAGGAGCTTATGGGGTTCATGGATAGGGGTTACACCTTACATTTTTGAATAATTTATGAACTTTGAAAGGCAAAGATTGATCTCTTGAAATCCAAAACACTTAGAGACATAATTAGTGATGAAAAAGAGGCTTTCATGGTTTGGGGGTCGGGGTTACACTTTACCTTGTCCTCACATTTAACAAACTTCACAAGGAAAAGGCCCAATCCTCAAATCCCAAAACACTTAGATTATTTTCTATCTATTGGACTGTAAAAACAATGTTCATGATGGTTTTTCTGCTACAACTAGGAGATTCATTTTAAGCCTAAATACAGATTCCTACATTCTTTTTATCCAAATGTAACATTCAAGATTTAAGGAAAATGCACAAGATATTTGTTCTGAAAACTCACACCAAGGACCATAACTAAAACTAATCCATTCTTATTTATTTAAATTACAATTACTTCTTCAAGAAAGTTCCAACAATACATGATTAAAGATGACATTGTAAAGGACTCAAATGCCCTAAAATTATATATTCTCATGAATTGAACTACTAGAATGCATAAGGGAAATGATGAGAGTTAATGTCTAATATTGCCTCCGATAAATAGCCTCTAGTCCCCAATGGTGGTTACCACACCACCCAACCATGTGGAACCTATAGGATCACCCCACCATGCTAGGAAATAGACATGGCCCAAATGCACACCCACTCACATAATACACAAGGAGAGAAGGTATTACACTGACATCAAACACGAAGAATACACAACATCCAATGAAGTAAAGTAACAACAACATAGAAAGGTATGCTACATGTCTTAGGTACTACTCATGCTATGCTAGGACTAGATGATAGAGAGACGATTAGGGAGTGTTATCATGAAGCACAAGAATAGAAACCATGTGGAATTGAATACCCTCTCATATGGATGAGGATGTTTGTTCATACAAGTACCATGCTCCTAGAGCATTATTGTGTTCACAATACATCTTTAGCCTTTATAAGAATTCAAGGCATGTAAGCAACAACCATTATCTTGTTTAGTTATTTACCCATATTTTCATAAGTTTCCACTTGATTAATCAACTCCCACATGTGATTACCTCACTCGACCAACTTGGGTTGGGGTCATGGGTAAGTGCACCAAGATGGCGAACAGAAAAGTGGCCACATGCAAAAAAAAAAGAAATTTCTCATAACTCGTGCGTGTTCTAGAATTCAAAAATGTGCTAGGCTTGGTAACACCAAGCCTAGTAAAAAATAATTAAAAAACAAAAATTTCCTCAAAACCTGTATGGGTTTTGAGGAAAATTACATTTTATAATAAAAAATCAAAAGTTCCTCAAAACCCGTACGGGTTTTGAGGAAGATTATATTTTATAGTAAAAAATCAAAAGTTCCTCAAAACCCATACTGGTTTTTAGGAACTTTTGATTTTTTATTAGGAACATTATTTTTTTATAATAAAAAATCAAAAGTTCCTCAAAACCCGTACTGGTTTTGAGGAACATTATACTTTTTAGAAACCTGCGGGTTATGAAAAACTATAAGTTTTTGTCTTAGTTTTGCATAACTCGTACGGGTTATATAAAACTAGGAACCAAATAGGAAGTGGAGGGAGAGAGAGAGAGAGAGAGAGAGAGAGAGAGAGAGAGAGAGAGAGAGAGAGAGAGAGAGAGAGAGAGAGAGAGAGAGAGAGAGAGAGTAGGTAGTACGGAGTATGAAGAGGGATAGAATAGGATAAGGAGAGGGGGACGAAGAGAGTTAGAGATAGAGAGAGAAGGGGATAGGAAGAAAGGGAGAGGGAGAGAGAGAGAGAGAGAGAGAGAGAGAGAGAGAGAGAGAGAGAGATTAGGAAAAGGAGAGGGGGAGAGGGAGATTGGGAAAAGGAGAGGGGGAGAGGGAGATTGGGAGAGAGAGAGAGAGAGAGAGAGAGAGAGAGAGAGGAGAGAGAGAGAGAGAGAGAGAGAGAGAGTAGGGAGTAGGAAGAGAGGGATATAATACAGTAAGGAGAGGGGGACGTAGAGAGAGAGTTAGAGAGAGAGAAGGGGATAGGAAGAGAGGGAGAAATAGAGAGAGAGAGAGAGAGAGAGAGAGAGAGAGAGAGAGAGAGAGAGAGAGAGAGAGAGAGAGAGAGAGAGAGAGAGAGAGAGAGAGAGAGAGAGAGAATAGGATAAGGAGAGGGGGAGAGATAGAGGAGAAATTGGGAGAGAGGGAGAGAGGGGAGAGGGAGAGGGGGAGAGGGAGAGAGGGAGAAGGAGAGAGGGGGGTGAAGAGAGGGAGGGAGATTGAGAGAGAGAGAGAGAGAGAGAGAGAGAGAGAGAGAGAGAGAGAGTAGGATAAGGAGAGGGGGAGAGATAGAGACAAATTGGGAGAGAGGGAGAGGGAGGGCGGAGATGGGGAGAATAGGATAAAGAGAGGGAGAGAGAGGGAGATTGGAAAAGGAGAGGGAGAGAGAGAGAGAGAGAGGGAGAGGGAGAGAGAGAGAGAGAGAGAGAGAGAGAGAGAGAGAGAGAGAGAGAGAGAGAGAGAGGGAGAGAGAGGGAGAGAGAGGGAGAGAGAGAGAGAGAGAGAGAGAGAGAGAGAGAGAGAGAGAGAGAGAGAGTATGATAAGGAGAGGGGGAGGGAGAGAGTTAGAGATAGAGAGAAGGGGATAAGAAGAGAGGGAGAGAGATAGGGAAAGAAAGAGAAGGGAGAGAGGGTGAGAACAGGATTGAGAGAGAGAGAGAGAGAGAGAGAGAGAGAGAGAGAGAGAGAGAGAGAGAGAGAGAGAGAGAGAGAGAGAGAGAGAGAGAGAGAGAGGGGAGAGAGGGTGAGAATAGGATTGAGAGAGAGAGAGAGAGAGAGAGAGGGGGAGGAGAGAGAATAGGATAAGGTAACGAGAGGGGGAGGGAGAGGTAGGGGGAGAGGGTGATAATAAGATAGGATAACGAGCGAGAGAGAGAGAGAGAGAGGAGGGTGAGAGACTTGGCAGAGAGAGAAGTGTGAGGGGAGAGAGATGAGATAGAACTCAAGAAGGATAATTAGGGCTCAGAATAGACATAGACGGTGATGGGGGAAGGAAGACGAGAGAGAGGAAAAGAAGAGAGACATGCATGTATACAAACATATATATATATATATATATATATATACATACATAAACACATATTATATATGTATTTTGTGAAAATCAAAATAATGGTTTTTCATAACTCGTACGGGTTTTGTGAAACTCAAAACGATATTTTTCATAACCAGTACGGGTTATGAAAAACCATAATTTTGGTTTTTCATAACCAGTACGGGTTTTGGGAAATTCAAAATGATGGTTTTAGTTCTACATAACCCGTACGGGTCATAGTTCGGGTTATGTAGAACTATGAATGGTACTTTTTGTTTTTCAAAACCCGAGTGGGTTATATTGCACATCAGAACCCGTGTGGGTTTTGACTTGGTAAGAGGGTTGGAAAATGACCCTAAGACTTGGAAGCCCATTTTCCCTCCATTTATGTCCCTTTACACGTTTTTTCATCTTCCAACATGATTTCTCGACTTCATCATCATCAGGTTTACAAATGATCAAGTGGGTATCTCTAAAATTACCACCCATTATCTCATACGTTTTCTCATCTTTCTGACCATATAAATTTTTCTATTTTTATACAACATTATCATAGTAAACTATAATTTTCTTTACCAGTGCCTTGACAGTCCTCACAGACATACATCTACCATTTTTTAATAACTTTTGATATACTTGACCAAATTCAAAATAAATTACATATTATTGTTCTACACTAGATTATATACAATTTAAAAAAAAAATTCATTTTCGATTATTTGGATGCAAGTTATGCCCAACGCACGAATAGGTACCAAATTTTCAGGATGCGGTCACTTCAAAAAATCATTAAAAAAAAAATACTTATTGAAAAATTACAAAAAAATACATAACTTCTAGATCTCAATCTTACCTATCATCCTACCAAAGGGTTTTTCAAAATACTAAATCTAATTATATATTTTGTGCAGCACACGAAAACAGCTATGTTATGTTTTTCAAAAAAAATCAGGAACAATTTTTCATGCGAGAAAGGTTTGACCCTCTTAATCTTATCCAATTTTTTAAAAAATTAGTAGTTTAGAAACTAGATTCAGAGTACTACAATTCTTATTCTTTTCTCAACTCCTAGTTTTGAGTGCTTGACCTTCGAATATCTCTTTGAAGTTCAGGTTTACCTGTTTTCAAAAAAAAAAAAGTGGCCACTTATACCCCCCTTTTTGTTCACCATCTTGGTGCACTTACCCTCATGTAAGAAGCCACTCCCTTAACCCCCTCTAGTACCTAATTTCTAAGCTCATTATGTTCATCAACTAATATGGAATAAAAACACAACCATGAAAGATTTCACTTTTCACATTACAATGCACTTTTCTCAATTTCCTACCAAATCGCATGACATGATCCAAATGGACCCATTTCCACTTTTTACAAGGTATAACAATACCCCTTGCATAAGAAATCAACACAAAATACCATAACCTAATGTTTTTCTCACTTATTATAATTTTAACAAAAACCAATATTTTTCAGCAACTCCATTGAAGTAGCTCAAAATTCATCAAAATTTAAAAATTATGAAATCAAATTCAAAGGATACCCTTTTGGTTTAAATTCTTCCAACACCCCTCTTTTAACATAAAACATGCATTCCACTCATCTCACGGAAAATTGGGCAACATTAGGGCATTTTTGGAAAAAAAATCATAAAAATTATTTAAACAAATAAATAAACTACCCAAAACAAAATTTAAAATGATGGAAATGTATTTATCAACCTATCAAATATTCATCAAACTTGCAACAATAAAAGTGGGATGAATTGAAAGAGAAATTAATAGTTTACCTCAAAGTTTTGTTGGAATTCAAATTGCAAGTTCTTTCCACACACAACAAATGCATGATTCCCTATAGTAGCATGAACTCCTTCCAATTCATATCCTAATGCAACTAATCTCACTCTAGTTAATCTAGTCTAGCTCCCACAATCATCAAAACAATTTTCAGTTGTAGGGTTTCTCCCCTCTCACTACTTTCTTCCTAATAATGCCATAATGCAAAACTGGGCAACCTTTTTCCTATTTATCATCCAAAACCCATTTTCACTTTTTAAAAATAAAATAATAAAATAAATTCTTTTAGTTCTTAAATGCACATATATTTCACCCTTAATTCCCATAATAGATTATTGGCAATACTCATAGGTCACATTTTATTATAAGGAATTCAATTATGCCATGAAGTTACAAAACTCATTTCATATTTAAATTTTACGACAATCATAATTTAACATAAACATTCAAGCACTCGTTACCGTTCTTACACATGGGGATAAGGGTTTTTAGCATATTATCGATCATATTACTAGAGGTATAATGTTAGATATAATAATAGGTTTAATTATACTCATATTGAGTATGATGGATGACGTAAAAGTGAGTATGACCAATGTGATATCTCCTCTTAACCATCATCAAGGAATAACTTAGACCCATTAAGCCAGGTGGGAAAATTACCAGTAATTGTAGTTTTCAACACCCGTCAAGTGTACCTATGCATATATATAATAACATAAGCACATATAATATCCACAAATGGGATGCAACATCATAATCAAGAAAACAATCAAATAAGCATACATGTGCATGATTAACTTAAATAACACATCATCATAAATATATTATAATAATATTTATACAAAATAGAGATGTGCACAAGAAAGGCTAGGTGTAGATGTGCACAAGGAAAGCTAGGGTGAAAAAAATTGTAGCTTCAACAACAACAGTAGGCAGTTTGTGCAATGACTCCTTGACCTACGATGGAGAGGAAGGTGCTGACGACATTGACAAGAAGGATGTAGATGGCTCCCTCCCTTGCAATGAAGGCTCTAATGACTGAGGATGACAATGTCTTCTTTGGGTTGACAGAGGGCTATGCTTCCTCTACCCAAGCTACTTGAGCATGAAGATCTGGTGGCCCTATGACTTTGGCATTAGTTTATCATCCCTTTTGTGCAATGGATTCCCTTTGCAACTACAAATGTAATAGAATTTTATTTGATGATGGCAAGGTTGTCGGGGTTTGTAGTGTTGGTGATTCTAATAATAGTGTCATTAAAAATGAAAAATTGGTGAATTATATGACAGATAATGAAGACCTCCATGTAAGAGTTTAAATACTTGAGAACTACCAAGACTTCATAGATTTCTCCTCTTATAAAGAAAAATGGGGTGGTTTGCAAGAGACTCTATCCTCTTTCCACCAAAATGTCACCTCCTTTGACCAATCCATGAGAAAAATGGTAATGGTTACTAATGGCCTCATGAGAAAGACTTTGTGGTGGATTGAAAGTTAGTATAAATTTGGAGAAGGAGAGGAAAAAAAGAAAGGAGGGGTCGATTGAGGCTCCCAAGAAGACCAAGAAGAAAGGGTATACTATCAGGATTTTAGAATGGGAGAAGACCATAGATCTTAAGGCCATAGACTAGAAGACTCTTTACTAATGCTTCTTATTGTGTGAATTAGAGTGCTGTTCTAGAGCATGTTGTTGTTCTGGTTCTTTCTATCGTTTCTATGGTTCATCGGTGTTAGCTTCATTATGGCTTTAATTAGTTGTTCATGTGTTATTTCCCAACCATTTTCCATTTGTGTTGGTTAGCTATTGCTAGTTATGTGTATTTTTTTGTTGCAGGTCCTTATTTACATTGCTTTGTAATGGGTTGGGGGCCCTTCCTTCACTTATCATAATAAAAAATATATCAATTAAGTAATAAATGAGATGCACATACATTTTAGAGAAAATAAAATCCCACCACGAATTGTAGACAAGACTCAGTAGTTGATTTCCACTAATAGAGAGTGGTGGTGAATTTGTTGGATTTGTGTGAATGTTGTCATTGATATCAAACTCAATGATCCAGTTAGGACCAGATGTGGCATAAGCAATTTTGGTATTGCATGTTGAGCATCAACAAAAGATAGGTGTGTATGTGATCTACTGGAGTCATTTTCGGAAGATCCTCTTCTCCGAAATCTTGTGTTTTGCTTATCATGGTTTGTATCCAGTTTCATTTTTGAGTTCCGACATCGGTATCAGTTGTATTGGTTGTATCATGCATCAATTTGTATTTCTATCTAAATGATTATATTATGTTCCAAAATCTATGGTATCTGTATCTTGTGGTTTTGGAGTTGTTGTGTTTAGAGTTTGTTCTTATGGGTTTGTCCATGGGTCCGGTAGACCCTTGTTTTGTTCTAGAAATTATGGCATACGTTTCGGTAAATGAAGTTTGTGAAAGAAGCGTGTAGAAGATTGGTGGAGGCTCACTTGTTCATTCTATTTTTTGGTCGAGGCATGTTTTGGATAACGTGTTGATCTGAGCAGTGCATTGTCAAGTAAATCATGTGTACTTGGACAAAATAGTATCTTGGTATATGTGCTTACTGATATATATATATATATATATATATATATATATATATATATATATATATATATATATAAAAGAAGATGTGGGAATGTGGGAAGATATATAGTGTGGCAATTGAAGAAGAGTAGTGTGTGTATAATGAGAGAGTGTGTATGTGAAGTATTCAATAGAGTATGCTTGTGATGTGTAGCAGAATAAGAAGTGTGCAAGTGACAAAGTTAGTGTGTGAGTAGTATACAGTGTGGGCAGTGTATGAGTGAAGGTGTGTGAAGAAGAGACAAAGTGTGGATAATGTTGCAATAATCCTTTATCGGATTTTTTGCAAGTAGTTGATTCGACATAATAGTGCAGTAATCCCTTACCAAACTTGCTGCAGGCAATATCCCTTACCGGATTTGCTGTAATTTTTGTGTATTGAGATTAATTTGGAATTGACCTTATGCATTAGGAGATGCACTTTTCTTCAGTTCAATTACTTTTTATTGCAGTGAGCATTTTGACAATGAGCCACTTTGTATTTGGCAGTGAGCCATCCAGCAACAAGCCACCCCTTTTTGTAAACACCATATAACTAGTTATATTATCTTGAGAGTTAACACTCTCTGTAGTTTTTCCCACTTGGGTTTTTCACATATAAAATGCGATGTCGAATTTGTGATTGTGTTATTTGTTTATTCTGCATTTTCTATTTCATAGATGAGATTGATATAGCAGTAAAAGTTTTTAAAGTGTGGGAATAGTGATTCACCCCCCTTCTCAATATTCTGGTCCATTCAACTAATTCAACAATTGGTATTGACAAGGTAAAAGTACAAACCTGTGTCACACTTTTACAAAGGAAAATGTTAACACAACAATAAGTGTTCACTTTCGTCGCCATAAAAGTGGCATTTGTATTTTAAATTTTAAGATGATGTAAACAGATGAAACATGTAAAATTTGATGAAGTTTAAGTTTACTATTTTTTGACATTTTTTTGTCAATAATTGAAAAACGCTAAAAATCAAGGGTTTAGTTCTCACCAAAAAAGACAATGTAAATCAACTTATTTTTTTCTGATTTTGATGTCCCTTATAGATGACATATGTACATATACAGTGTATAAAAAAAAATAAAAAAATCTGATGCATATTTCCTTTGTTATAGCATTTGGAAGTCAAATATACCGGAATTTGATAGTTTTTTTCTCCCACCACAAATTTTCTATACAATTTATGATAATCAAAAAACAAAAAATACCCTTTTGGAGAAGACTCTCTCCTCTAGTGAACCATATTTTTTTCAATTTTTTTTGAGGTTATTCAATATTTTGTTTTGTTTTTCAAACCAGCCTCTTATTGAACATTAAAATACCTACTTGTAGTATTTTTGATTTTATATATATTAAATGTAATCAAAACATTATAAAATTTTTATGAGTACTAGATTCTTGACTTCGATCTCTACAAAAGGGCATTTTCTGTTTTTTTAATAAATTGAATTTACCTATTGAATTTTGTTGTAGAAGTCAGAAGTTTTAGAAAATGACCAAATTTGGTGATGTGGCTGCCACTTAGGATTCCATTTAAACGGTTCCGGTCGGAACCCTTTCATTTAAAAAAATCAAATTCAACTCAGTGCAAATTAATAAAAGTGATTTTTTAATAAAATCATTTTTTTTTTCAAATAAAGTGGGAACCCTTCCGGCCGGAACCCTCTTGCCACGCTAACGCTGTGTGGCTGCCACATTGGTCCGACAAGAACCCTTCTGGCCGGATCGCTCGGGTTAGCCCCAAGTGTGACACAGATTTGTACTTTTACCCATCAGAAATTGGTATCAAAGCTTCATCCCTTACTTGAAAGATTAACCGCTTGAGGGAGATCCTTGTTGGTTGAATCATGGCACCGATGTGTATTATCGAATAATATCATCTAGATGAGGAATTGAAGACAACTCTTGAAGATATAAAAAGTATGGAATCTAAGAATGAAGAATTGAAAGAGAATGTGAAGATAGTGAATGAATGTGTGCAGAAGTTGAGAGAATAGATCTGGAAGTTCAAGTCGAGACACAAGGAAGTTAACAATCAGTTGAAGCAAATGAATCAAACCGTTAAAGATTTGATGATGAAAATTGAGGAGAAGAATAGGATAGAATAAACTCTGAAAGAATCAATTAATCTGAAGATAAAAGAATGTGAGAAGCTGGAACAAGAGGTGAAAAAGTTAAAGACAAAAAGTAAAGTCCTTGAAAGTAGTAAGTTTCTAGAAGATTTGATTAGCATGCAAAAAGCCCATTTAGACAAGACTAGACTAGGATTTCAGACCAGTGAATGTTTAAATCAGAACGATAAAGACGAAGGCAAAAGTTGAAGTATAAAATAAACCAGAAGATGCAAGCAAAACTTGGAATCAAAGATCTACTATAAAGAGTCTACCGATTCGTCAACCGAATGCACAAAGGTACCCATAATTTAATGGTTATTGTTTTCAATGCAATAAATTTGGTCATAAGGCTACAAGTTGTAGAAGCATTCAATGTTATAATTGCAAAAAGTCTGGTCACAAAGCAAATTACTGTAGAAATCATGCTATGAGTCAAAATTATAATTCGGTTGGAATAAATAAAGTAAATAATAACTTTCGTGGATATTGTCATCTATGCATTGGCTATGATCACAAGGCTAATCAGTGCAGATCTAGAACATATTCAACAAATTCAGTGCAGAGGAACATCAATTGTCACAAGTGCAAGCAATCTGAACATTATGCTTATCAGTGTAGAAATGAAGATGGTATAGACAAATCTATTGAGAAGAATGCGATGAAGTCTATTGAATCAAAGAAGAAGGAAGTCATGGTTTGGAGAAAGAAGGAAGTGAATAATGAGAGAAAGCTTGGTGTACCAGAATATGTTGGTTGGACCTCTTCCTCTAGTAACTGAGCAATTGCTTTGGCTCAAGGGTAGTTTGTCAAGGAAAATATTTTGGTCCCCTCTCTTGAGTTAATTCATGTCGTCGGTCTGACATGACTGTGTTTGAGACACAATTTGGTAATTCAACGTTTGTGTTGATGTCATTGACAAGACATCTTTTGGCGGAAAAACCCTAGAAGAAATTGGTATGTTAAATTTGGGAACTTGAGACCATTTTCATCATTATGCAAAGAAGAATTATTTGAAGAGAAGGAACAACAATTAAATAGCAAAGAGAAGAGAAGCAAAGCAAGCATGGAATAAAAAATGATTATCAGAGAATTGAGTAGCAAAAGTTTTTAGTCTTTGGGAAAGGTACAGTTGGATGAATTTGACATAGAGAAGATGAGGAAAATGGAAAGGAGTTTAAGTGAAGAAGATTTGTAGAAGGTCAAGGAGTTGAGTCATAAAGGAATGGATTTGTGGAGTGAGTTCCCATGGTTCGACAATGAGGAAGTGATCAGGATGATCCTAAGTCATGTGTAGAATGCCTGTATTGTGCTAGATAAACCCTATACAATTTCAAAGGACATTATATTTGCTGTTATTGGCCTACGCAACAATGGGAGTGTGTCAGTTAGGAAGACAGTAAAGAACAAGGAGGTTGAAAAACTAACCAGTGTGATGGGTGATCGGAGATCATTTCTAATCGACAAAATCATTAATCCTGTTGTGAGGTATGTGGCATATGGTATATCCTATAAAATTTATTTCTGAAATAGGGAAGGTTCTACTTTGGGGATTGTTGTGTATGTTGCGTATAAGATTGCTATAGAAGATGTTGGGTTTGATTTGTGTGAACTATTAAAGAATCAATTGTTAGAGAATATCGGAATGACAAAAGAGCAAGGTTACCCCTTCCAGTTTGGATCATTGCTTGTGTGTTTGGCTATGTATTGTCTGGGATCTCTTCCGGCTAAGGAGAATGTGTTATGGGAATTTGGAGACCTGGTTGGTAGGAAAATATTTTGATATCTTAATGGATTGGATAAAAGAGAAGATGCATGTGATGCTTATTTCAAATGTAGAATAAGATCCAAAGAAACAAATGGTTCCTCCAAATGTTGCTCAAGGATCTACATACAAATGACAAATTATAACAAATGATTATTTGTAGAAAGAATAAGAGGTTAAAAAGGTTCATCCTCAATATTTGAAGAATATGATAAAACTCCTTAAGAGATAACACCAAAGAGGATATGAAGATCCTCAATAGTGTCCATCAAATTTGTAATGTATTCACTCAGCAAATAACTTTATAACATATAGAAAATAATCATCCCACAAAGCTAAAATTGAAATACTAGTAACATCCTATTCAATTGAGTTGATTATTGAATATGCAAGAGGTAGAGAATATGGAATATTGGTACAAGTATCATGAACCAACCTATGGATATAAGTACACATTGATTATGAATTTGATCCACTCTAGATAAGTGAGAGTGTAAACCAACCAATGGTACCAAAACATCATTTGAAGAAAAATGTGAGAAGGTATACAATTGAGATGCATGATCGAATAACCCAACTACAATAATCTCTTTACATTGTACAAGTCTCTAGTAAGTATTGAATCAGGGGTGAACTCAATAATCTTACCTACCCCACTATGTGTAATCTAATAGAATGATAGGAGATTAGCTAAAAAGAAGGTACACTTAAAATATCTATGAATGTTCCTCTCCCTGCAATTTCATCTAGAGTGCCATAACCCAAAGTATCATAGAAGAGATACTATGAGACTCTAAAGAAGAAAACTTAACTTGTGAAGAGCCTATGTGGTGCAATGCACCCATGTTAATGATCGAAGTTGGACTTGATGATGATGATGCAGTGGTAGTAGAGCTTGCCCTTATATGTCTCTTTACCTTTTTCCCTTTCCTTAGTAGATTCTTGAGTTGATGAAGATTTTTTGATAGATTTAAGGACCCCTATGTTATGCTTCTTAATAAGATGTAGAGGTGATCAATTTTATTCTTCATACATTAGTGATCATTGTGTGCAAGTTTCTTACAATAGGAACACTTTAAAAATTTCTTTCTTAGGCTCACCTTGATTTAATTTAGAAGTTTCAAAGAGTTTGATTTTTATCTTTCTTTAAGTCTCTTTGTTCTTTTAAGTGTTCTATTTCTTTCCTTTGTTGTTTGAGGCCTATTGTTTCCCATAATCAACAATAAGGACTTGATATTTTGAAGGCTTCAATGTGCCATCTATATCAACTTATCCTGGTCCCTATTCAAGTTTGCAATGAAGTTATTTAGAGAAAACATCTTCCACACAATTCCAAGAGCTCTTTTGATTGAGTAGAAGGTAGATACAAACACATAATAGCCATAACCTAATTTGGAGAGTATAAAAAGATTGATCCTTTTTTTTTTCTCTATTTGTTATTATTTCAACTATAACCTTACTGAAGACTTCTTCTAGAGTTTCAAAGGAACTAGGACTCAAACTTATGAGCTCATTTTCCAATTCATGACATTTGATGTACCTTCTCAAATGATTTTTCTAATATAAGGTAAAATTCATTGGGTGTATTCAAGGACTCTACATGAAAGAGAAGTTCAAAAAATACATTGAGACACAAAAATCCAAAGGTTTGATCACATTTGTTAAGCCACAAGTTTCTTTAGCTTCCCTAGTAGTAAGTTCTCTCTTCATTATGATTTTTACCCTATACAACCCCCCTTTTTTTTAGCACAAGTTGTACTTCTAGTATTCAATCATGATAATTAAAAGAGTGTTAATGACATGACATTTTGATTTGAATCCATACTTAAGATGCTTTTTTTTTAAATTTAGAAGCTTGGAAATGAAATTTGGAAGGTAAGAAGTGCACAACACACAACATCTCCCCCCTGATTTTGGCACTATATGTTTAGTGCATAGATGATTCCAATGGAATGATAAAAAAAGAGCATTTATAATTTTAGAAACAACACTTAATTTTTAGTTACCAATCAAAAGTTATATCAATTTTCCATTTTCTTTGTGTTACGATTTTTAATTGCACTTCACAAAGTTAAAAACACCTTTTGAATGGAGGTTGAGAATGGGAGTAAGGTTAATCCCTAACTAGTAAGAATAATAGGTTTTTAGTCCTCAAATGACCACACCATGTGACTAGGGGCTAAACTTTTTGGTGAGCTCTGCCCCCTCCTTGATGATTATGCAACACTAGTTGAAATGCTAACTCTAGCTAATTCCAAACTCTTATAAATAGTGTTGCACTTGCCTCAATTGACAACCTTCACAGAGTTGTTGATCAATAGTGTCCATTAACATCCTTCACAAAGATGTTGATGGGTTGGGCCTTTCTGAAAATGTCCTCTAACATCTCCTATCACTTTGTCATGCTTCATAGAGGTATCAATTAAGGGTATAGAATTTGTCAACAAACATCTGTCAAGGTAGATCATCCCTCCATCAATGAAATTGGCCTCAAATTTATCATGCATGGCCTTTGCAAACCCTTGAAAACACAATCCACAACAACAAGAAAACCAAAAAAAATTGTGTGCACTAGTATTTTAAAACAATCACTCACAAAACCAATAGAACCAATACCCAAATTTCAAAATCACTCTAATACAATGTAAAATTTTGCCAAGATCTTTGAATATAATACTAGCATTGGATCAAACCACATAGATGTACAAGCACACACTCCTACTTACGAAATGAAAAACAAAGAATGCAAGAAAAGAATACACAAAAATGAATAAATCAACATATTGATCAAGTCATGAATGATATGTACATATCAAAGAAAGAAGAAACTACCACCATGAATAGTGAAAAAAACTAAAAAATCGACTCTGAACTAACTCTCACTAACTGAGACACCTAACCCAACTTAGTGTCATGTCAAAGATAAATATCCATATGCATAATACATGAAATAATATACAATACCATTAAATCCTAATAAATAATTTAATGCACTCTTGGGAGAAAAAGTCTCTCCTTAGCTTAAAATTCTGGGATTAGTTGTTTTGTCATTTTCCATTGCACTTTTTTCTGATATAAGTCAAAAACAACTAAAGGTTTCCAATGCTGCCATTTACGCCATGCTATTGCTAAGTGCGTGCGATCCTAGGGAAAATCTGGAATAAGACGACTTAAACTTTTGCCAGATCTCTCTATTTTTGGAGAATGTGTCAATTACCTTCCATAATGATTGACTATTAAAAGATTATATGGTTCCAACTTTCAACCAGGTGGTAGCTATATCATCATTTTCCACAAGCATGTAGAGCGTTGTTACGGATTAACCCCGTGTTTGGAACGTTCTGCTTTAATAGTTTTGTATCAGATCTGCTTACCCGAACAGTACCCAAAAAAGAAATACGTGACCATCTTTTATGCAGAGAAATGTTTGGACACCTAGAAAGCACGGAACGTGTGGGTGTCCCTGTGAAGTTCTGTTAGAGAAATTTCGGAGAGCTGGGCATGCTCCAAACCTGATGTCAGCCATGGAGCTTATACCAAAACGTCATCTTTTGCTTTTCAACAATTGGGTTTAATGGCAATTTTGAGATTATTTGGTTACCTGGATTGTTGGTGCTGAGTATCACGAGATATTGACAATGGGGCCATGGACTGGTAAGAACTCTCCAATGGGCTAGAGAGAACTCTTCAAGTCATGTTTTTCACTTGAGTCTTGGGGGTACTTTTGGAAGCTGGCATGGAGGCTGGCTAGATGTTTTAGCCCTGTTCTTGTTTTTGATAACTTGCAAAACAATCAGTTGCATCAATGGATGTGAGGTCGGAAGAGCTTTACCACGAGGTTTCTGGTTTCTTGTCATCGCTATGGAGGAGTCCAATTTACTTGGTTTATTTTGTCTACTTTGGACCTCGATTGGTTAGAATGGTAATGTTCTTCTGTCCCCTGCTCGTCTCTACTTGTTTGCTAATGTTGATAGTCTTTAGCGTGGGTCCTCAACTCGAGAGAATTAGGATAGAGGGTCATTTACAGTGGCTTAGGTTCAGAGAAGCTAGTTTGAGACAAGACAAAGGATTTAGTGTCATGTCAGGGGTGAAAAGACCTCTGATATGCCGTAGGGATCTTTGGATTGATTTGTTTAGAGGGCTGTATGGTAGTTCCCAAGAACCCATTTTGCTCTCAGAAAACCCATTAATGGTGAATAAGTTTTCGGGGGAAGGACTCAAAGTTGAGTTTGAGAAGTGCGGGGGTTTTGTCACTTCAATGGCAGAAGGGAAAACTGTGGATCCAAGCCAGAGTGTTATTCTGAGCAAACTGGGAGAGGTCATGGACAGACTGGTTGCTGAGCTAGGTGGTGAGGTACAGTGTGATATCTTGAATGCATTAGAAGTCATTATTGAAGCACTTATTCAAACAACTCAAAGTCCATATGAAGAAGATAGAATTAATTCAAGCAGTTCAGCATTTAGAACAGCAAAGGATAGAGAAGCATCAGACAAGTCAGTGGAAGAAGCCAAGGCCTTGGAAAATTTCCCTGACAAGTTGGTTGATCTTCATTGCAGAAGCCTTGATATTCAAGGTGAATTTCCATTAATTGACATAGATAATGTAGACAGCCTAACTCAAGTTGCAGGACCCTTTACCAATGAAAATGTTCCTCACAGGATAGATCTAGAGGCCTGTGAAAACGAGGTTGATGCCAGCTCTTTTCATGGTGATGCATTTAAGACCTCTGTGTTGGTTCCGGAGTCCTTCCATGAAGAACCATGCACTGCACAGCGTACAGAGCCTACAGACATTTCACAAGTTTCAGAGCAAGACAATGGAATCTTAGATAGCAATCAAACACACCCATCTGAGAGTGAAAAAGGACTCCCTAGTCTTAAAAATTGTGTTTTTAGGTCCTGCAGGATCTTTCCTGTAGATAACTCTGGTGAGGAGTTCCTTCCCATGGATAGATTATGGGAACAGGATGATCGCCATGCAGGTCTATTGGCATTTGAGAAATCCCCTGCAACCAGGAAAGAAAAAGATTGGAAAAGAACCCTTGCTTGTAAGCTCCTTGAAGAGCAGCAAAATCAGTGGAGGGGAACACTTGTGGGCAAGTTTAGTGAGGAACGTTCAAGCATACTTCAAAGCCAGCTTTCACCTTCAGTGAAAATTCCTGAAAACCAGAGCTATACAGATTTCTTTGGTTCAAAGTCTACAAGCAGTTCTTCAGATAGTCCTGCTTTCACCTCCACAGAAAGTCCCTTGATTGCAGAAGACATGGATCTCTTGTGGGAAGAGTATAATGATGTGAAGAACTATGATCCAGAATCTGATATCAAGGGCCTCGCCAAGAGCCTTGCCAAACTTCGAAGCCTTAGAGGAAACGTTGAGTCTGATACAGATGAGGGTCCAGAAACCCCTAAGCTTTGTTGTCTTAAAGCCTTCAGATTCTCCCCAGGAAAAATTCCTTTAAGAAAACCTAATTTGGTGAAATTTTCCAAGGCTCTGAAGAATTTTGGTTTCATCCAACATATTCGGGGACCCAGACAGCATCCCAGTTAGAAGCCTTTGGAAATCCCTTATTGGTAAGTACTAGTGATAGCTACCATGTCTTTGATTAACAATAAAATTCTTAGTTTATGACTCTCAGATCTGTTGAATAATTGTCTATAAGAAACATGATTTGGCATTTTCTCCCAAGGCAAACAGTGATCTGAATTTTTATTATTGCATCATGTTTCCTTCTCATGCCTGCAGGCTGCAGTAGATTAAAGACCCATTCTCACATTGGCTGTTTTAGCAGAGTTCCAATTTGGCATCATTTTATTTTCATCTAGTAAATAAGAGGCTTCTGCTGTAGTCATGTTCTTAAAGTTCTGATTAATGGGATTAGCTACATTTAGTTTAGTTTGATAAAACTTATTTTGGATTTGATTATATAAACGTTTTTTCTTATCAATGTTTCAGATCATACTGTACTTACTTTTTAGTAATTGCCTATAAATTATCTTGTATCCCAGCAAATCTTCAATGCTTTTCTGGGAGACTGGGACTACTAATCATGATGTTGATAACACTGCTGTTATTTCAAATTATTGATTTTTGTGTTTATGCCCTTGAAACAGATCAGGATCAGTTCACTGACAGTCATATTGATATACATTTTAAATAGCTTTTGGGGATCCATACAAATCCAAACAAATGCAATACTTACTCTCGTGGACTATTCTACAGTCCCTTTCTGCACTGCATCTATGATGAGGTCTCTGTCCACTCTTTGATGATTCAACCATCTCTGTCTCTCTGTTAATTGTCTTCTCCTATACTGTATCACTCCTTCCAGCTAACCTTTCTCCATTGTACAAGCTAAGTTTTGGAGATGAATCCTCTTCAAAATATCCATGTAATGCTATATGAATATCTCAAGTTAGCTCAATTTGAATATACAGATCTGTTATGTTTTAAATTAAAAACAATTTCATCTGTTAGCAAGCATTGTTCTCAGAAACCAGGTATGTGCCCTAATCTAATCTAACAATGTATTAGAATATTGGACCCAGTTTTCCTTTTTCCTGGCTGATCATTTTGTTTTGAGCAAGGTAGTATAGATATATTAAAAATCAATTAATTGTAAAATGTAATCTACCTTAACTCACTCTGAACATTTATCTTTGTGTGTTTTGAAATAAAGATGCTTTAACACTATCTGTTTTGTGAAATATAATAATATTTATCTTTTGAGAAATACTTGATCTTGTGTGCAAATTTCAGTAAGCTAGTCCCCCCATATATGGTAACACACTGAACATTTTCTTTCAATGTATTTTGATATAAAGATGTTTCTTTTCTTTTGAGAAATGTTTGATCTTATGTATGAATTTCAGTCATTTTCTCTTTTACATAAAGGAATTTAATTCTTTTTTAAAGAAATACTTGATCTTGCATGCAAATTTCTTCAAGTCCATCATATTTGGTAACTCGCTCTGAACATCTTCTCTTATATATTTTGACATAAAAGACAGAAATGTCTGATCTTGTGTATAAAATTCAGCCATTTTATTTGTATGTTTTGAAATAAAGATTCCTATTTTTTTTTTAAGAAATATTTTATCTTGTGCGCAAATTTCAGCAAGCCCACCATATTTTGTAACACAGTCTAAATATTTCCTCTTAATATATTTTGACATAAAAATGCTTAACTCTTTTTAAGAAATGTTTGATCTTATGTGTGAATTTCAGACATTTTTTCTTGTTTGTTTTCACGTAAAATTATGTATGTAGAAGTTGTAGATGCATAAAAATGAAAATTAATCTCTGGGATTAGCCCCTAAAAATAGTTTAATAAAGCGTAATAACAAATTCCATTGTAGCCATCTTGTCTGAGAAAACAAATCCATTCATTTTGTATATTGCGGCATAAGTTACAATCCAAAACGCAATGAATGATTATCTATTAATAGGACAGTTAGGAAGATTATCTATTTTTTGATCCAAATCTTATGACATGTGACAACCACCTATCTTTGTAACATATCTTCCATCTCCAGTAAAGATTTTTCAAGTTCTGCTCTCAATCTTTAGAAGGAGATTATTTTGGGGCAGCTTTAGCAGTGAAGGAATCCAATTGAAATATAGTCAGTTGTGTACTATTCAATTATTCTGAGAAGAGCTTTATCTTATAAATATGATTTAATGCAAATTGAAAATCAATACAATTGTTATACTTTTGTTCCAAGATAAAGATAATAAGTTCATGTAAAGTTAAAATTTGTCTATGGAATTGAATAAGTAAAATGAAAACAAAAAAGGAGTGGAGGAGTAATTATATCAAATTCAAAAGGAATGTATTTAAGAGAAAGTATATGAAAAAAATCATCTTTAATGTTTTGGGGTTTTTATCATATCTACAAGTTTGTCATGAGTTCACATAGTATTCAATCTTCAAAAAAATATAAGATGAATGGGAGAAATAATCCTTCAAATATATAGCATTGCAGAAACGAAGTCCTTGATAAGATGTTAGTGAAGATCAAACATTTGTCCAAAGAAAAAGAGTTAAAGCATCTCTAATTCTTGTACGCCATCAAGGTTTGGAGAGAGTTATATGAGTCTCTAAAGATATAAGCGAATCACCCTCTAATTTAATTGTAAGAAGAGCATCTAGAAACAAAATGATTCTCTGTTTTAGGTTTGTTGAACAACTTGAGCAATACAATGCACCTAAAGGTATGGTGATTGGTTTCCATATAGAGGTGATGCAAATTGGATTATGATGAATTAATAAAACTTGTATAGTCATGAAAAAAATTACAACCACCTAAATCAAAAGATAAATTCAAATACGGGGATAGATATTGAATATGAATATACAACAAAAGTACTTGAGCTTCTATTCATTTGTAGAGAAATATTGGACCTATACATATTTTTGGAAGCATCCTCAATCGTGTCGAATGAAATATGAAATGCATGGTTTCCAATGTCCTAAGGAATTACTTCAACATAGATAATAGTTTTAAAAAGAGGAGGAAACCATAGTTTTGATCAAGGAAGGAGGACAATTGCATAGTGTATCTTCTTAAATTGTATTGTGATCTTCCTAGCTCATGTATTGTTTTGTGTTGTAAAACTTTCTTTCCTATGTATAGTAGCATATTAATTTATTAATTCACGAGATTTAATTATTAATCAAGTAGCGTCTAACACGAGTTCTTGATTTCACGATTTTTACAAGCATAGGTTTTAAAATCTACAAATAAATTAGTATTACAGTAGTAAGTTCTTTTGGGTTTGTAGAGGATTTTCATGCCACTTGGTTTGTACACATATAACCATATTTGCAACTGTAGTGTCATAAATTGTCATCAGGCCAAAATACACCTCATGTTTGTGCCCCTCCTTTAGCATGTCTCCCCCTTATCTCATATTCAGATCCGTTCAGTGCCTTAATTCCAACTATTATGCCTCATACACCTACCAAATGGTCCCTTGGGGCCATGTCATCCTCCTGGGACCCTAATTTTGGTCCCTGATTAAGGAGGACCAGAGTGCCTGGTGCCCTGGTCCCCTTCAATGGGGCCCATTTTTCAAGTGAGAGGTGTAACCTATCTCTCCAATGGGAAATGAATTTGGTGGCTCTATATGATCGTTGGAGGTCGACCTAATTGGCAAATTGACCTAGGTCCTCATATATAAAGACATTAATCAATCCTAAGCAATCTAAGTTTTCACATTCAAGCATTGAAGTGTTCATCATCAAGCATTTCCAGAGGTCTTCAAGGCTGCATATTCTTCATTCAATCATTGTGGAGCAAGTTACAACATTCATATTGTTAGCGTTATGTCATATGTTGTCATTGATGTCAAATCCCGTGGTTTGAATTAGGTCCAGATGTGGTGTGTTGAGTAGATATGTTTGTGAAATGTGTTTAGCATTTGAAGGTTTTCTGGATTTCTCGGATGTCTTGGTTTCTCGGAAGGCATATTGATGATACTACTCAGTGCTATTTTTGGGTCCGGATTGGTTCAGATGTCGAGGCTTTTTGGTCCGAACATTGAAGTGTAATGACATTTGTATAGCGCGTGCATAATGTTTTGGGTCCGGTTTTGGCGATGTATGTAACGTGTTGATGAGTTCGATGAGGAACATTGTCATGAAGTCTACTTCTCATTCTTTCCCACCACCAAAATGTTTAGTGGAGACCTAATTTAGATCTTTGTTTTGGCCGACATTGAGGATTATGCTTTTCAGAGAGTATATGAGGAGTATGATTTGGATGACTTGGTGTATGGATTTTTGTGTTGAAGACATGCGAGATTGAAATAATCCATTTGATGTGTTAGAGTTGTGTTGCAGATTGTTACTAGAAGTAGTTCCAAATGTACGGATTGTATTTTAGTGGTGGATTCTCTTTATCTTTCTTTCTTCTTCGGCAATGAGCCTCTTCTGGGGAGTGTGCCTTTCTAGGTAGTGAGTCCACCTGCAGTAAGCATCTTGGCAGTGAGCTACCCTTTGTAAAAATCACCTTAATCAGTGTCACCTTAATCGGTATTTATATATGTTGAGAATTAGCTTTCTTCGTGGTTTTTACCTTCTTGGGTTTTCAATGTAAATTCTGGTGTTTCTTGTGTTTGATCTGTTATGTGCATATGCTTTCATGTTTATCTGCTTTATCAATTATGCTAGTAGTTCCAGATCTGTGAATAAAGTTTAAACATAAGATTTTAATGTCAACTGATTCACCCCCCTCTCATTTTTTCGGATATTCAACAATTGGTATTAGAGTTGTGATTCCTTGATATAAAGTTTAATGGCTTGAGGTAGATCTTGATCCGATGGCACACAAATTATCCATTCCTATCTTTGAAGGATCCGATTATAGTTTTTGGAAAGTGAAGATGAGAGGTTATCTGGTTTCTCTGGGTTACAACACTTGGAAGGCTGTGAAGACTAAGTATCTTCAATCGGCGAATGGTCTTACTACTCCGGATGAAATTCAGGCCTATGAAAAAAATGAGAAGGCGAGGTATGCTATCTTTAGTGCATTATCAAAAACTGAATTGACGAAAGCTATCTCTTTGGTTACTGCTTATGAGGTTTGGCAGAAGCTGAAAGATATCTATGAAGGAAATGAGAGAGTTAAGATGACAAAGAGGCTAACAGCTAAGTGAAGGTATGAAAACTTGCATATGGAAAAATGAGAAGAGATTGTAAGCTATTTTGAGAAGGTTGACTGTGTTGTGAATGAAATCAGAGAACTTGGAGGCACATTGAATGATGAAGATGTGATTGACAAAATCCTAATGACACTACCGATAAGCTATAGTGATAAGATCTTAGCTATTGAGGAAACCTATGATTTGAAGAAGTTCACTAGAGACTAACTATTTGGTACCCTAACTACATTTTAAGTAAGAAAGTTTAGAAAGGACAAAGACAAATCAGAGACAACATTCAAAGCATTTGAAGATGGTCCAAAGGATGAAGAGAGCCTAGATTCAAGATAGAAGTAAAATTTGTGAGGAAACTGAAGAAAGGCACTAACAAGTACAAAGGTATGTTACCCTTTAAATGTTTTAAATGTGGAAATATTGGTCATATTGCTACTAGATGTTTGGAAAAGGGAGATAGAAAAAAGTTCAGGGAAAATAAGGGAAAGTTCAAAAAGAAAGCCTATTATGTTAAGGATGATGTTGGTATTTTAGATGATGAATCCGACTATGAGGAAGGTGATTGTTTATTTCTGGTAGAAAAGGATGTTCCTAAGTTTTAAATTTCTAAGACTATTGCTAATGCATTTCATGCTAGAAGAGATAAGAATGAATGATTAATAGATAGCAGATGTTCAAATCTTATGACTGGTGATAAGAGTAAGTTCATAAAACTTGAAAAGTATGATGGAGGTTTTGTTAGGTTTGAAGATGATTAGACAACATAAATTGTTAGGATTGATTCAATTACTTTTGATGGAAAACATAACACTGACAATGTTTAATATGTGAAAGGTCTGCATCATAATCTTTTGAGTGTTGGACAAGTGTGCAAAAATGGATATAATGTTGTTTTTTTAGGATAATGGATGTGAGATCCAGAAGGAGTCTAGAACAGTTGTTGTAGTTGGAAGAAAGACAAATGGAAACATGTATCACCTAGAAGGAGCTACAAGACACTATTTAATATCTCAACTTGATGATAGCTAGCTATGACATTGAAGGATGTGTCACATCAACTTTGACAACTTAGTACAGATCAATTCAAGGAGTGTAGTGAGAGATCTACAAGATTAACTAAATCGGAGAACAACATCTGCAAGGAATGTCAAGTAGGAAAACATATAAGGAGCACATTAAGAGGAAAAGAATATTCGTCCACCCAATTACTAAATTTGGTTCACATAGATCTTTGTGGTCTGACTCAGACAAGGTTTCTGCAAGTTGAGAGGTATTTCATGTTATTAATTGATGATTATTCTAGGATGACTTGGTTGCATTTCTAAGAGAGAAGTTTGAGGCATTAGAGAAGTTCAAGATATTCAAGACAAAAGTTGAGAATGAGGTTGACAGGATAATCAAGTGTTTAAGATCTAACAGAGGTGGAGAATTCATTTCTGATGAGTTTGATGACTTCTATGAGAAACATGGCATTAGAAGACAATTATCTGTGCCCCGAACACCACAACAGAGTGGTGTAGTGGAAAGGATGAACTAGACTATACAAGAGGCAACTAGAACTATGATAAAAGGAGCACAACTATCAGAAGTCTACTGGAGAGAAGCAGTTCATACAACATACACTCTTAACAAAATCTTGTACCGACAGATGTATGGAAAGACATCCTATGAACTTTGGTATGGAAGAATCCTGACAGTGAAATATTTCAAAGTATTTGCAAGCAAGTGCTATATCTAGAGAGATGAGGATAATCTTGAAAATTTTGACAACAGAGAAAATGAAGGCATATTCTTAGGCTATTCAACAAAGAGCAAGGCATACTAGTGTTACAACAAAAGGTTGAATAATATTGTTAAAAGTGCAAGTGTGAAGGTTGATGAAAGTACTTCAAAATACTCAGAAACAGTGGTAGGATATGAATTTGTTGAGCCTCGAGAAGAGAAAAAAGGAAGAAGAAAACATAAGTGAAGAAAAGAATGATCAAGATGCTCCGACATCTGCATCCAAGACTCCAAGATATGTTCAAAAGAATCATTCAAAAGACCAGATAATTGGAGATAAGAGAAAAGGTGTTATCACAAGAAGCAAAGTAGCTCAAGAACAAGTCTTGTTGTGTTTACTATCTGAAACTGAGCCAAAGATGGTAGAAGCTTATAATGATGAGAATTGGATGAAGGCAATGAAAGAAGAGTTGGATCACATTGAGAAAAATCAGACATGGGAATTAGTCAACAGACCGGAAGACAAGAATGTGATTGGAACTAAATGGGTATTGTAGACATAAATTTGTCTATTAATTAAATGAATATTAAATATTTATTTAATGACTAAATATTCCTCTATTAATTAAATTGATATTTAATTAATTCACTTTAGCCTATTCTGCTATTCTAGTTAAATAAATCTAATCAATTTTTTTTTTTTACTAACTATAGTCCAAATTATTAAATAAATCTAATTTATTTAAATTCATTCCCCTTCTTCTTATTTTAAATAAATTTAACATTTATTTAAAAATCAAATCCCCTTTTTAAATAAATCAATGTTTATTTAAAAATAACTCACCCACTTGCATTCTCCTACAAATGCAAGTTGCACATTTAAACAAATTTTTATTTTTAATAAAAACCTATTTACCCACACCCACCTCTTTCTAGATTCTTCTAAATTTATGTAAACCCCCTCTAGACTCTTCTAACCCCTTCTACTTTAGCCTAATCCCTCTTCTAAACATTTGCACAATCCTAATCCAAGATTAACCCTCAACCCATCATCTCACGCATTTAAGACTCTTACAGAGTCATAAATGTTGCCCTTCTCCATCACTCCAACCCACATGGGTCTTGACCCTTTTGTCAAGGCTTAACCATGGGTAAACTTTGCACAAGAGTTTACCCATTGAATAATAAACTTACCCTTGGATAAAAGCTCTATCCAATAACCCAACCTACATGAGGTTACCCTCATGTCTTCTTAGGCATTAAATGCTCTTTACCTCTCCTCTCAAGCCATCTCATGTTGACATTTGTCATCATGGGATTGGGTTGAAAAGCATCACATGGATCAAAAATCAGGGAATCCTAGCCCTCCACAAGCTCACTCAATCTTGACCATTCAATCAACATTTTTCCCTATAAAAGGATCCCTCATCCTCAAGCAAAGGAGGACATATCTTAAGCATTGTTACTATACTTGCATAGACACATACACTTAAGCTTTATCATAGTAATCTTGTTGTAGGCATTTTGCATAGAAATATGAAGTTTAGTTCATTCAACCATTTTGAATCTCCATTGGCATCCATGGTTTAGTGCTAAAGCTGAGAGCTACATACACTCATTTGGATCTTGGGGAGGAGAGAGACAAGGGAGAAGCAACAAAGGCATCATGAGAGCATCTTAGGGAGACTACTCTTCCTTCTCTTCTTTTATCTTGCTTTCTTTGCATGCTTTTTAATCTTTCTTGATATGTATGTGAAGGATTTTGTTTCATTTATTTTTGTTTTGGTTGGAAACTAACTCACTAACATTTGAATCTTGATTTTGGCTTGTGTCCCCTTTCATGTGCATCATTTTGGCACCCACCGTGGGGCCCTGGTGCCATTTTCATTCTAACAAGTTAAGATTTTTCTAACAAAATTAGACATTTGCAGTTTTTTCAAGTACAGGTAGTGCTTTAGTGCTTTTGATGCCTGATTTAGCGCCTTCACTCCAGATTTTGTGCCTGGTTTTTATCTGCAGAGTAGCACTTTTGTCTTACTTTGGCGCATTCATTGTCCATTATAGCTCTTTTGCAGTAAATTAGTGCTACTATTGTCCGTTGTAGCACTTATGTCCTAATATTGTGTTTTTTCTATAAAATAGCACCTTTGTTTCTTTGATTAGCGCTATTGTATCCGATAGAGAGCTCAAATTTGTAACAAAAATGAAATTTTAGGCTTGTGAAGCCCACCATATAATCTAACTTTTTGAGAGTTTTTTTTTGCAGGTCTAACATTTTATTGCAAGTTCCAAGGAGTTAAAGTAGATTTTGATTTCTTTTCTCAAAATTTTCTTTTACAAAGGGATTTAAAAAGAACCCACTTTCATTTTGGGTGCAAACTAAAATGAACCTCATCATTTCTTTGGTGTTTAAAACAATCTACTTCAATTTCTATTTTGGAAAAAGGTTTAAAATAAGACCTCACTTTCATTTAGGGCGCAAACTAAAAAGAAGCTCATCATTTATTTGGTGTTTAAAACAAGACCTCACTTTGTATTTTGCAAAAACCTAAAAAGAATCTCATCATTTCTTTGGAACAAAACAAACTTTCCAATTTTTTTTGCAAAGCTTAAAAAGAACAAATCACTTGTTTTTTTGTTGGAAAGTTTAAAAAGAACCATCATTTTGCATATTACTTCAAGCACTTTCAAGATTGTTGTTATTCACTTTGGCGATTCATTTTGGGTTGACCAGGATTTCATTTTCAAAAGTTCAAAGTTTTGCTATCTTTTCACAAATTGCTATCTTGGTTAAAAAGAACTCCATGTCTTTTGGAGCAACATCTCCAAAGTAGCAATTAGACAACAATTGCAATATTGGCTAAAAAGAAAGAGTGTATTCCGTGAATTGAAGGTGATATGTATATGCTCTCCCCTTAATTGGGTGATCAAAAAACCAAACACACCATTACTTGTTTTCTATCGATTTAGCATTACGATAAAACCTTTAGCAGGCCTTCTCTCCCGAGGTGCCTATAAGGCCAATGTGAGGGGAACAACCTAAGTGGGGAACGACTAACACCAAGTATTCCAACCCACTATAGTAATCGTGCTTTGGTTCTCTTTCTTACCAAATGATCTTCATTTCGATTTGATCTTGAATCAAATCTTATTGTAAGCATTTGTCATCAAATTCCTTCACAATCTGATGTGGTAAGCATGATACCTTGTTTCAACATACTAATTAGCAAGTCGAAAAAGGGGGGCATATAGCTACCCTCAAATTTCATCACTCTTAGTACGCATTTTAGGTGATTTTGTGGTTTCAACTTGTAGACACCTAAAATTGTCATGTCTAATTAAATAAATATATTTATTTATTTAATTATTCTAAGCCTAATTCTTTTATTAATTAAATAAATTCTTATCTATTTAATTAATTCATTTATCCTCTTCTAGCCTTATTTTTCGATTAAATAAATACTTTTATTTATTTAAATTATCCTTTTCTTAAATTAAAAAAATATCTTATTTATTTAATTGATCCCACTTCCTCTATTAATTAAATGAATCTTTATTTATTTAATTAATTCATTAACCTTTTCTACCTATGACACATGTCATTCATCTCTTAATTCCTATACTACCTACCCTCTTATTATTTTCTTATTTCCTCTACCTACCCTCTAATCATAGTCGACTTCTTTTTACACCTCTCAATCTTATTCCTCCATTTCTTATAGTGTCTTCTATATAAGGAGATGCTTCCTTCACTATCAACCCTAATCAATCATCCTAATCAATTGATTACACTCACTATGCATTCAGCCCCGACCATGCTTTGCACTTTCATATGCGATCCTACTTGCAACCACATTTCCGTTCTTTGTTGAGCTCTTGTGCACACATAAAATCTGAGAGCAAATATATCAAGCAAGATCAATGGAGATAGAAAGAATGGAGATCCAAAACCCTATTGGACATGTGATGGTATAATCTTTGTGATTTCATTTGATTTGCATTGTCTTAGGTAATCTTCATATGTTATGGTGGATCTTTGTTGTTGTTAGGCTAGGGTTTTGTGGTTGAATTCATTTAGTCTTTCAATATTGTTAATCTATTTTCACCATAAAAATTTTGGCATGCCCCATGGGACATGAATTTTTGTTCGATATGTGTTTTTTACAGATTTTTCTAACCCTATATTGCTATTTTGTAAAACAATTTGGAGAATAACCTTGTGCAGCTAGGGTTTTGGACACAAAATCAAGATCTTGGAGAGATTCAATCATATCTCACAAACAGCTTGGAAATTTTGCACAAAATTATTTTTGTAGGTTGAAGAAAGTATCAGGGGCTCTCAATCCAAAATTCAAAATTTTTGGAGTACATTTTCATTTTCTATGATTTTTTTATGATTTTTTACAAAAAATTAATTTTGAGAGCAAATGAGAGACTTTTTCAGATTTTCTTACATTTTTAGAAATCTCTCATAATTATACACAGGATCTGTTCTTTGTGATTTTAATTTTGATGCAAAATATTTCCCTAAAAATTGGATCTTTAAAAATTAGGGTTTTTCCTTATTTTGATCAGATCTCACAAACAGTTTCTAATTTTGGCATCAAATTTTTTGTGCAAGTCAGGAAAAGTATCCAAATGATTTAGTACAAATTTCAAATTTTGTGGATAAAATTTTCATTTTATATGAATTTTTTATGATTTTTCATAAAAAATTAATTTTGAGAGCAAAATAGCGAATTTTTCCGATTTTCTTACATTTTTGGAAATATCTTAGAATTATACACAAGATCTATTCTTTTTGATTTTACATTTGATGCAAAATAATTCCTCAACAATCGGATCTTTGAAAATTAGAGTTTTGCATTGTTTTACTCATATCTCACAAACTGCTTGGATTTGTTGTAGAAATTTTTTTATGCAAGTTTGGAAGACCATCAGGAATCTCCAGTAAAAATTTCAGATTTTTTGGATCGATTTTGCATTTTATATGAATTTTTATGATTTTTCATAAAAAATTAATTTTTGGATCAAATTAGCAAATTTTTTGGATTTTCTTACATTTCTGGAAATCTCTTGAAATTTTACAGGTGGTCTTTTTTTATGATGAATCAGATCTTTAAATTGGTCAACAAAATGCATTGTTGAAGGCCCCTATTTCACAAAGTGTTTTGGATCTAAAATTTACCTAACTTGTGTGCTTACAGGAAGGGGTGATCATTTGAAACAATCCAAACTACTAACAGATCTTTGTTGCAGGACCTTGACAAGGGTTTTTGATCTTTATTGTGTGCCTTATTTTCATAGACTAGCAAACACTTCAATTGGTGCACTAAAATTGAACCATTGTCTTTTATGTCTTGAGCAATAGGCTCTTTTTGTTTCATCTTTAGAGGGTCTGTCTCCCCGTGTGGTCATTAGGACTAATAGTGAGGAGAGAACAACCCAAGTGGTAGCAAAAGAAAAGCCATCTTCTTCTAAACCACTATAAATAATTGTATCCATGGTGAAAACTATGGATAACGTGTGCTGATTAGTTCATACCGACACTATGTCTCCCCATAAACTCGTTTGATCAAATTTATTTGATCAGTTGTAGGGCGTAACCCCTACTGGCCGAGAGCCTTCTGTATTTATAGAGCTGAAAGTGCCGCATGTATGGCCACACGAGCGGATGCCCTTACTAGCACCTTTTTGTTTTAGAAGCCAAAATCCTTCTAGTTGTTGGGGCAGGAGGTCAGACCTCTGGTAGCAGCCCACACACATACGGTTCTTAGTAGAGATACAAAGTTCGCCATGAGGAGTTTTCGTGGGGACTGATGCTTGGCTGACCCGAGAAGTGAGTGCCGAGGGTGGAGCCAGTGAGGTCAAACATCTAAGTATCCGCTCTGAATAGCGTAGCCTCGGGGGTAAAACCCCATGTGGGATCAACAACTATTGTCTTGGCCAACCATAAGAATTGTGCTTGACTTATTTTAAACATTCAAACATTCAAGACCAAACAGCAAAACATTGTTTCTTTTGTGTCTTCAAGTGTATGCAAAATTTTTTTTTTACATCAAACAACATATTTTTCTTTGATTCATTTTGAGTCTAGACACTTGCAAACATTGAGTCTTCATCAACATTATGTCCTCTTGTCACTGAAATACAGTCGAAATTTCAGATTTGGTCACAACAAACAACTTCACAAATTGGAAAAATTTACAATCCAACAAACAAGAGCAATCAGTTTCAGAATTCTTGAGCTTCCTAAGCTATCTCTTCAGGTTTTCATCTAGCATTCAACCTATCTTTGAGTCTCACAAAGTCCATCATTTCTTTACACCTTACATTACATTCACATTTGTCTAAACTTGAGTCAAAAGGTCACTTGCTTGTCCTCATCATACTTTGTCAACACACTACATACAACAACATTTTGCTAAGTGGTCTCTCATCAAGGTCTATCACCTTTGGGTCTCATTTGGTCTTACTTAGAGTCAAGGTCAACTTACCTCATCAAGAGAAACTATCATCTCTTTGGAAGCCACACCTACTCTACTACATACATACTTGGTCTTACACTTTGGACATTGCAAGTACACCTCAGATTCATTTACATTCCATCCAACTCTTGGTCTTCCATACTCTTTTCCATTTGCATCTACTTTCACACATCTTGGTCAAGACCTAGTTCATGGTTGAAACCCGTTACCAAAAATCTAGGAGAGAAACTAATGAGGCTCAAGAGTCCGCAAACATGAGTTCCTATGAATATGACAATGATATCTTTTTCAATTATGATCATACTACATTACCCGACATGGATGCCTATAGAAACATTCCAAATGTTGAGAACATGGATACTATAAACAACAATGATATAGACAATGACAATATGGACAACATTTCAATACATTCAGCAGAAGTGGAAGACACCATTATGGATCCCCGTTTCAATAGATTGGTTGAGGAAATAATGAGGAGGGATAGACAATATTTCTTACAAATGATGGCACAAAGTGGAGCCAAGATACCTCATGATTTTGACATGTCTCAAATAATGGAAAATCGACCTTTGCAACAATCTCACCTCAACATGGATCAAAGGAGGCCTAATAGTGGAGGCAATAGAGGACCACATTGTGTACTTGAATCACCATCATCTTTGTTTCAAAAACCAGAGGTCCCATACACACATGGTCAAGCATATGATACTCACCTTCGCAGACCATTATGGAAGTCTTATGCATAAAAATATGCTCAATCACATACCATTGCTAAGGATCAACAACCAAAGCAATTGGATATCCAAATGTATGCTCAAAATTTGGACACAAGGAAACCCCGTGTCCAATTTGGGGGCAACACATTAGAACAAACTCATGACATGCCTGTAGAGTATGGTATACATGGACAAAGCAGATATTCCGTTCCTCATCATGACTCTATACCAAGTGGTCCATATACACAACATCATTATAGACCTCCTCCATATGAACATGTGTATGATCAATATCATCCATATATGCAACATGCTCCTCCTCCACTCGGTGGTTCAGGCATGGGGTATGGTCCAAGAAATCGGTCTCCACCGAAGAACAATTTGGAGCAACAAATCAAGGACTTACAAAAGAAAATGGAGGACATAAATACATCGAAGCCAACTTACACAATGAGAGACATATGTCCTTATCCATTTGACAAGAACATTCCAATGCCTCCTTTTTCTACACACTTTATGACACCTAAGTTTGATAAGTATAGAGGAAAAGGGGATCCTAAGGCACACATAAGACAATTTTTCATAGCTTGCATTGAGGTAGCTTCAGAAGAGACATATTTGATGAGATTATTCCCACAAAGCCTAGGTGATCAAGCTATGGAATGGTTCTCTCAACTTCCACCTGGAATCAAGTCTTGAGGCGATCTAGCAAAGACATTTATCCAATATTTCTCCTACAACATAGAGACAGACATATCAGTCACTACTTTGTGCAACACCAAGCAAAAAGATGGAGAGTCTTTTTCATCATTTTTACAAAGATGGAGGAATCTAACCAACAGATGCTCTTGTGAAATTCCACTAAAACAAATGGTAGAGATGTTCACCCAGAATGTTAACAAGGACATTGGTTATGACCTGAGAAAAGCTTGTTTGTCCACCTTCAAGGACGTCATTGAAAAAGGCTTAGCGACAGAAAAGGTCCTAATTGAACAAGGAGTCATTAAGATATTCAAGGAAAACAAAGATGACTTTAAAGGAAAAGATAAGCCAAGATTTTGGAATAAAAACAAGAACATAGTCAATGATGGTGTTGTTGATGCTAATACAGTACGACCCAAAATCATTTTTTCTAGATCAAGCTCTACAAAAAATCAAGTGAATACTCAAACAACTTCTAGATCACGAAGGAAGTACACCCCATTGGGAGAACCACTTGAGTCAATTTTCAAGAAGCTAGTGGCAAACAAAGTAATCATAGTTCCAGATTTTCCTCCATATGAACCAAAGGTCAAACCAAATTGGTGGAATGATGATGAGTATTGCGAATTTCACAACAGAAAGGGTCATAAAACAGGAAATTGTCATCGACTGAAGAACATCATACAATATCTCATTGATAAAGGTGACATTGAGATTCAAGGGCATTCATCCAATCAAGAACATGAAATTTTTAAAGAACCATTCCCAAAACATGACAAGGGAAAAGCCAAAGCCACAGATGAGCAAACAAACTACACCAGAGCATCCTATAACTATGATTCAACTATCAATCACATTTCAATGGATAAATATGTCTCTACTATTATCATCAAGGACAAAACCCCTAAGAATTCTACCCAGAGACCCAAGATTGTTCTGAAAGGAATTGGATCTTCTTCCGAACCTACCTTTGAATGTCATGTTACAACCCGTCGAGGTAAATTCACTTTGCAAGGTTCTCCAGCCAAAAACACCACTTCCTCATCAACCAAGCCTAAGTATGACCTTGTAGAACAATTATGGAAGACACCCACGCTCATCTCCATCCTTGAGCTCCTACGCATATCACTCGCACATAAAGCCATTCTTGATAAAATCTTGAGAGAAACTGCTGTTCCTACTAATCTGAACGTGGACTAGTTTCAAGCCATGGTGGGATACCTTTAAGTTCCACACTCCCTTACATTCACAGAAGCCGATGACGCCTCCATAAGTCAGCCACATAGTGCACCTTTATACATCAAAGCCTTCCTACACAAACATCAAATAAAACGAGTCTTGATAGATGGAGGAGTAGGTCTAAACATTTGTACATTGAGCACTATTAAACAATTGGGATATTCTGAAAAGGCCGTGAATTCTACAAACAAAATTACCATCAAAGCATATGATGATGAGGAACGTTCATCCAAAGGTACAGTCACCTTACCTCTCAGAGTTGGGCCAGTTACAAAAGATGTGGTTTGTCAAGTCCTTGATCTAGAGCTCACATACAACATATTGCTAGGACGCCCATGGATTCATGAGATGAATGTAGTACCATCTACATATCATCGATGTATCAAGTTTCCACACAATGGAGTTGAAGTGACTATCAAAGCTGACCCAAATCCATTTATATATTGCAACAATCTGCAACCGAGATCAGAAATAACAATTCCAGCCAATCGAGAGGTTATTCCTTCATTGGCATATGTGGATCCAGAATCATTGAAATCTTCTACATCCAAACAAGCAGAGCTCAAAGAAAATTTCAAGTTTAAAGACATGGGATGTGGTGAGTATATCTTTCATGTTGATCAACTCCCACTATCTCCTAAGGTATACAATCAACAAGAACAACCTACAAACAATTTGCAATATCAAGGAATTGGGTGTGAACCACCTAGTGTTGTGGCTACTAAGTCTGAATGTAAATCTCCTCTAGTGGTGCAAGCATCTCTTGATATCAATAGTCCTAAGAGTGGTTTCAACAAAGAATCTATTGAGCGTATTGCCAGACCTCTTGAGAAATCACATAGCTTTACCATATCATCTGCTCATTCCATTTCCACTCCACTTTCAGACTTGGATCAACAAGAATTACAAAAGCCCTTACTCATTGGGGATCAAAAATCAAGCTTTGAAAAGAAAAATCTAAAAGTCAAAACTAAAGAAAAGTCCTTTAGTCCAAATCAAAATCAAAAGCTATTGGACTATGCAAAAATCAAAGTCAAGGATAAAAATCCTATGAAAGAAAAAGAACAAGAGTTGATCTCCCCTAATATCAAAATAACTAGGGGCAAAAATTCTACAATTTCAAGTCAAAAAGCATACTTGTTGATCCTAAGTCTCCATCATGCTATCCTACTTTCACTTCTTTTCGCAATCATAAGCCTTCATCACTCATTCACTTGTTCCGCACATCCTTTCTCTTCTGGTGATACATCATGGACCTTTAATGGAGCTTCTTTGAAGGACTTTGTTGTCAGGGATGCCCAAACTTCTTCAAGTGACACACATATGGGCCTGTGTAGTCCACACACTAGTAATTCTATCTCAGTTCCTTTATCAAGGAAGACAGTCACTCAGGCTACACATCATTCAGTCAAGGAATGTTGCAGCTACAATCATAAGGTTAACCCTCACACATTTGAGGTGGGTGACTTAGTTCTCAGAGAAAATCCTAAAAATCAGCAAGACAAAGAGAAGAAGGGCAAGTTCGAACCAAACTGGCTTGGTCCTTACATCATCACAGCAACATATGGATCTGGTGCATATCATCTTTCAACTCTAGAAGGTGAACCTTTGGAGGATCCTATCAATAGCATGCACCTTCATAGGTTATACACATAACTCTTCAGAGTATCCTAATTCAAAAATACAAAAAAATTCAAAAATCATAAAAATAAAAAATCGTTACTTGGTGAAAACCTAGCAGACAGGTGCCTTGTGACACAAAAAAATTGAAAAAATGGAAAACAGAAAAAACATTTCGTCCAACGGTGAAAACCACTTCGGTGGCGCCCTGGGCAAGTACCATGGTGAAAACCGGGTCACCGACACCATGTGTAGAGACATCGCTCCTCCCTCCTTCAGGATTCACTTTCATCCTTTCACTTTTTGCACACACTCACAACCTCTTCATCCACAATAAAACTTACACATTCCCATCATGGCTTGTTATTGATCTACCCAAGGTTGGTTAGCCATTCATAATAAACATTCATTTTTCACACTTTTTCCATCCATAATAAATCAGCTCCTATCTGTGGCTAAGGCAAATCCTACGTCTAGTGATGGGTGTGGAACTAAGAACATCACCTGTTTCAAGGAGTACAGTTTCTTCTAGTTTTCTTCAGTCTATCCGTGCACAATCCGCAATAAAGAAGCATTTGCATCATAGATCCGCAATAAAGTTCTGTCTTCTCCGCAATAAAGTATCAGTTTCAGATGAGACATAGCAGCAACAATGGACTTCAACAAATCAAATATTTCAACAGACTCAGACAACATATGGTTCAGTGCTATCTATCCTTTTGTGAAAGTAAACATTGTGACCACAATCAAATAAGACTTAAACAAGTGACAAGAGACACTAAACTTGAGGACTACAATGGATGTTTGTGTCGAGTCTTGGTTTTCTTTTTGATTTTATCTTTTTGTGACATGTCTTTTAGCTTTTCCAGGATGTCTCTGACTAGAGATTCTATCTCCAGGATGTCTTTGACTAGAAAGGCGAGGATGGGGTATCGTCACCTATTTTTCTTTTGCTGTTTGTGGATTGTCTCTTAGTAATGCTATGACTTGTCCAAGGATATGAGGACACTGTGAGTCTAGTATGAACTGGGGCATTCTTTGTTTGAGACTGTCTCATCTCCATGCAAACAGGTACAATGACTTTCTGGGTCAAACATATGCCTCGATTGTCATAACCTATCTTGCCATATTAAAGCTCAATGACGATAACGCACAAGAAGCTCTTTCACTTTCATATCTTTTATCTTCCATCCCCATTTTTTGATTGACCTCCATCGTCCTTCTTGAGTCCGTGTCGCCTGCTATCACATGACTGAGTATAATGACACGCCAAAAATATCTGCATTTCATGTAGTTTGCACCTGCATTACCACATATAAGCATTTCATACATACATATAGATATCACAATTGCATCACATCCTACACATAACACATGTTAGCACATTTTACATCCTCATCATATTCATTTACATTTCATACATTCACATTTGCATTGGCATAACATATAAAACATAAAAGAACAAAAATATTGCATTGCATCATATACATATTTGCATCCATACATCATGAAACATCTCATCACATAGGTACGCATGCATATAGCTGCTGCAAAGATGAATCATCTCATATATATAATCATAAGTGTCATGATACAATGATGTCAAAATCATATGGCTACAATCACTCAAAGGTGTCTACATCATCATACAAAATGGTACAAAATTGATACATAGGGAGCCCTCTACGGCTATGATGAACTCCCTCCCTCGGAGCCGGCTGGCCTTGACGGAGTCTGAGCCCTGGAAGCACCCACCCCAAGATCATCCCTCGTGGCCCCTATGTCCTCTACAGCCACCCCTCACGTCGCCCTATCTGGACAAAGGAACCCACTGATCACTCCTACCAGCACCGCCGCTAGCGCTAATCCTGTCTATGTCATCGTGTCCCAAGCCACGTGTCCAACCCTCATCTCCAGTCTCGGATCTTGGAACACTCGTCTCAGTGCATCCCTTTCTCCGTCTCAATCATAGGGTATCAACTCCCCATTGATCGGTATCCTCAAAATCCTGTACACATCCTCTAAGGTGATTGTCATCTCACCCATCGGCAAATGAAAACTACAAGTCTCTGAGTGCCATCTCTCAGCTAATGAAGTCAACAATCCCATGTTCGCCCGAATTCAAACACATACAGAATGAATTGCAAACCCATAACCTCAATAGCGGCTTTGTCCTCAAATGTCAGCTCTGGTCGTAACCTCTGAGTCGATGGGAATCTCTCCCGTGACTCCAGCATAGGCAAGTACTCTTGCAGTCAAGCAAATCAATTATGTCAATCATAGTGGCATTCCTTGTTTATCACAAAATGCTGCTTTTTATCCTAGTGCTTAGATTTATCATATGGCGCTCTATCCTAGTGACACTCACTATTCATCACAAAGTGTTGCTATTTATCCTAGTGGCACTCCCTGTTCATCACAAAGTACTACGTGTTTGCACTACCTGTTCATCACAAAGTGCTTCTCATATTGGTACTCCATGTTCATCACAAAGTGCCTCGATCTATCTTATCTTAGGGCCTCTGCTTGAGTGTATCCTCTTGAGTAGTTTTCTAATTGGCAACGTATCTTCCATCACAAAATTGTCAATCCTAGCCCTATCTGCTATTCTAGTCTTCCCTAGAGGACCTGCTTGAGTGTATCCTCTCAGCAGCTTATCCAATCGACAGCGTATCTTCTTCACAGAACTATCGATTTGGCCTAGAAGACATAAACGCACATTCATGATGCAGACACGCCTACACATTTTTGACATTTTTTGACATTACCTAAATGCGCATTTATTACTCTACCTAGCATGCATTAATGACAATATTTATTGCAACAAAGTACAAGGAGGTTTTGCGGTAATTATTGGCTCTCCTGCATCTGCTAGCCTCTAATATCGGCGAACGCGATCGAATCTATGCACCAATGCCATTGCTGCTCACTGCTGCTGCTCTATTCTCGCTTTGCACTCTGATCTCTTGAATGTGTGGATGACAATGAGGATGTTTTCCCCTCATGGTCTATCTTATAGACTACCCTAGCCCTCGTATCTCGAGTCAGTCTTCATTATCCCATGACTCTGTCACTCTATCCTATCCGGTTAGTCCATTCTAGTCTTTCTTTCTTATCGAGAGATTGTCTGTGATCTTTCTAGACATTTTCATCCAATCTCTCGAGGGGGCATATCATTCCCATATTGGGGCAACTTTGTATCAGTTCATCTTATCTTCTTTGAAACAACGCGACAAACTGCATTGTCTCAAAGAGGGGCAAAATGTAGACACCTAAAATTGTCATGTCTAATTAAATAAATATCTTTATTTATTTAATTATTCTAAGCCTAATTCTTCTATTAATTAAATAAATTCTTATCTATTTAATTAATTCATTTATCCTCTTCTAGCCTTATTTCTCAATTAAATAAATACTTTTATTCATTTAAATTATCCTTTTCTTAAATTAAATAAATATCTTATTTATTTAATTGATCCCACTTCCTCTATTAATTAAATGAATCTTTACTTATTTAATTAATTCATTAACGTTTTCTACCTATGACACATGTCATTCATCTCTTAATTCCTACACTACCTACCCTCTTATTATTTTCTTATTTCCTCTACCTACCCTCTAATCATAGCTGACCTCTTTTTACACCTCTCAATCTTATTCCTCCATTTCTTATAGTGTCTTCTATATAAGGAGATGCTTCCTTCATTATCAACCCTAATCAATCATTCTAATTAATCTATGCATCCTAATCAATTGATTACGCTCACTATGCATTCAGCCCTGACTACGCTTTGCACTTTCATATGCGATCCTACTTGCAACCACATTTCCGTTCTTTGTTGAGCTCTTGTGCACACATAAAATCTGAGAGCAAATATATCAAGCAAGATCAATGGAGATAGGAAGAATGGAGATGCAAAACCCTATTGGACATGTGATGGTATAATCTTTGTGATTTCATTTGATTTGCATTGTCTTAGGTAATCTTCATATGTTATGGTGGATCTTTGTTGTTGTTAGGCTAGGGTTTTGTGGTTGAATTCATTTAGTCTTTCAATATTGTTAATCTATTTTCACCATAAACATTTTGGCACGCTCCATGGGACATGGATTTTTGTTTGATCTGTGTTTTTTCCAGACTTTTCTAACCCTATATTGCTGTTTTGTAAAACAATTTGGAGAATAACCTTGTGCAACTAGGGTTTTGGACACAAAATCAAGATCTTGGAGAGATTCGATCATATCTCACAAGAAGCTTGGAAATTTTGCACAAAATTGTTTTTGCAGGTTGAAGAAAGTATCAAGAGCTCTCAATCCAAAATTCGGAATTTTTGGAGCACATTTTCATTTTCTATGAATTTTTTATAATTTTTCATAAAAAATTTATTTTGAGAGAAAATGAGAGACTTTTTTGGATTTTCTTACATTTTTAGAAATCTCTCATAATTATACACAGGATCTGTTCTTTGTGATTTTAATTTTAATGCAAAATATTTCTCTAAAAATTGGATCTTTAAAAATTAGGGTTTTTCCTTATTTCGATCAGATCTCACAAACGGCTTCGAATTTTGACATCAAATTTTTTGTGCAAGTCAGGAAAAGTATTCGAAGGATTCAGTAAAAATTTCAAATTTTGTGAATAAATTTTTTATTTTATATGAATTTTTTATGATTTTTCATAAAAAATTAATTTTGAGAGCAAATTAGCGAATTTTTCGGATTTTCTTACATTTTTGGAAATATCTCAGAATTATACACAGGATCTATTCTTTGTGGTTTTGTAGGATGTGGTTTCATAAATTAGAGAAAGTTAAGATATTTTATCAATTTTAGAAAATGATTCCAAACTTTGACAATGGGATAGATTTAATAAAATAGATGGATTGATAAAAGCTCACTTCAGTATGGAAATGCATATAACCCTATCACTATAAATAATAACTCACTCATAAATTAAAGTTAGTGACATATATGACCTTGCAATCAATTGCATGTACAAAGGATGCAAGGAATTGGAAGCAAGTCCAAAATAATTATAAGCATTATAAAAAATATAACATAGTAAGAATATCATTTTGTGATCAATATGTAAGCCCATAACTTGTAGATAGTCATTAAGGCATACACAAAAGGTTGCTCCTAGGATATAAAAATGACAAAAATAACCATAACTTCTAGAAAAGGATCATGCAAGAAGATCAATAATAGAAATATGTTTATAATGTTGCACACTCAATGTGGGAAAGTGATAGAATAAATATGGGCCTAAATGAAAGATAAAGATAGTGAGTATCAATAAAATGTAAAATATGTAGAGTTATGATAAGGATCATAATATGTAATTATAATATCTAAGAATAACATGGATCACAGGTATGATAAATTTCATAAACCATATTAAGATGAGAAACATTTAAGAAATCAAGAGAATAAAACAACACATGTAAATGAAGAAAGGAAGAGTAACAAAGAAACACGAGAAAACATAGAATCTAAGAATGACACTTGATGAACCATAAAATGAATAGAAGGGAGTGTGCCCCCAAATAAAGAAGCAAAACATAAATCATAATATAAAAGATAATGAAAGTAAAAATGACACGACAAATATGACATAAACGAAAAGACTAAAGTATGAAAAAAGCCAATAATGCTCAATAATGTCAATGTATCATGAAGCATAAAAAGGATCTCCCTCCAAAATATACATCCTTACCCAAAAATATAACATTTGCATCTTCCTCTTTAATGATATCGCTTTCCTTTTCAATCACCTGCAACTGAAAATGAAATTAAACGAAATACAGAGGATGGAACTGCAAATTATTTCAATTTTCATCTTAAAAATTTGAAATGGTGAACCGAAAGGGCACATCTAAGTGAGTAATGAAAATAAAGACAGTTTTATTAAAGAGGCATCAACTGCAAATTTTTTTGAAAAGAAAACATAAGTTGGAATAGAGCAGAATACGAAGAGTCAAGAGCTGCCAAAAGGGGAATGATATGCTGCAATCAGAATCTATAGATGCTTCTCTATCAGATTCCAATGATTATAAAATCCATCATTTGATGCTACATCAGAATCTATAGATGCTTTTCTACCAGATTCTAATGATTCTCTACCAGATTCTATTGGTCATGTATCCAATTTGATTTTGGCATCATCTCTTTCATCTCCTTCCTTTTTTAATTTCTTGTATTTTCTCTCATTTGGAGATGAGTTTTCTCCTAATAGATTTTCTCATTTTTTTCATTTGTGGGTGATCATATGTAAATGACACCTAAAATGGTCTAGTTGTCAGAATCCATCATCATTGTCTTTGCATCATTTACAATCATTTACATTATTATTAAGTTACACTTAAGGGGTGCTGGTATAAACAAGGGTATTTCCTATCTAATTTTCTCTTTTGTAGTGTCAACACGACACATTATTTAACTAAAATTCCTATTTATGACCTTTTGACACATCCCCAAATTGTCAGATGATATAGGATTAAGACACTTGCTATCATCCTAGTTAGTCTTATCTCCCAACCTTGCATATATAAGCAAGGTAGCATATTTATATTTTCATTTTCGATCTTGTAAGGGGCATTCATAATCTTTGGCTAATAGAGCTAACATATGACTATCCTAATATTGTTCCAAATGAATTCAAAGGAAGGATTCTTACATTTAAAGGAAACAATTTTAATTCAAGGGAAGATAATCCAAGAGTCTTCATTAACCTTGTGGATGACTTTAAAATTGATGAAGATGTTAAGATGAAATTGTTCATCTAATCCTTAGTTGACATGAGGGAATGATATAAATGCCTCTATGAAAGGAATATGGATACATAGGATAATTTTTAAAGAATATTTAGAGAGTGGTATGGAGATAGAATTGATCTAAAGCCACAATATATGAGTTTATCAACATTATCGAGGGATCTAATGAGACTTTTTCAAAATTTAACACTAATTTTTTTAGATTTATGTCTAAAATCTCACACTATAAGAAGTCTAGCATATCAATATGCCTAGTGCTATATTATAATATTTATGATTAAAAAATGAGATATTTACTAAGGGACAATAATCCTCTTGCCCTTATCTAATAATATCCTAGTAGATGATTGAAAACATGGAGAATAACATGAAAGCTTTTGTGAAGATATCGGAATTGAGAATTCAACATTATGATAAAATTTGATCAAGCAATTTATTTGACAACCTTAACAATGTAATACATTCATTAAAAATGATTAACTTACATTGTAGTATAGAATAAGAAGCGCTTACCAAATGAGAGGGAAACCCTATAAACAAGAGAATCCCAAGGCTTTTTGACATTTTTTGCAATACAAATTAGAATTATAACATGTCTATCCAATGTATAAGTACCAAAAATATTAGAATGTCTAATGAAATTTTCTTAAAAGGATTTTCTTGACCCTTTGAAATTGTCTAATATAAACATTGTTGATGATACTTCTCTATGTGAAATTTTTTATAAACCAAATTTAACTAATAAATTATAATTAAATGTTGTTATTCGAAAACTAATAATTAAATTCACTGAAAACTGTACCGATTACCATAAATCTAATATATAACGTGAAATGTTAATCATTACACGAATGTATTAATTCCTTTTACACAAATTCATATCTCAATATATCACAAAGCATCAACAAAATATTAAAATCTCCTATGTAATATTTTCTTTTGTTTGTCTTAAAAGTCTAAAAAGGAGAAGATGAACATAAATGTGAGACACAAATTTTACCTTTCCAACCATTCTTGAATGCATTATTTACCACATATGGTGTGTTTGTTAGAAGACAAGTGGCACTTCAAAATCAAATAAACAATTTCCTTAAGATTTTCTTTAAAAAGTTTATGGTAGGCAAGTCTTCTATCCATTGTCTTAGTACTTTGTTTACATATGGAAATACAAGTAATTCCAAGGAAATACGTTTATCTCAAACTAACTAAGAGACAAGGACTCACAACTTTTTTTTGCCTTCGTCATATTTAAAAAAAAATTAAACGACTTCATCATTACTAAATGACAAAAAAGATTGCACATTGTCTTGTTGTAGTCATAATACACATGAACGATATCTAGGATTATACTATACTTGATAATAACAAGTATTGGACTTCTTAGTGGTGAAGTGATGTAAGAATATTAATTTATTTAAATGAAAATTTAAAGATGTCAATTTTTAGAATAGACATAATTCTAATTTGATTATGGTTTGGCTGGCTATATAGATAAGGGATACCACTAACCATTAGTTAAAAAAAAACCCTATTGATAATAGATCCCAAGTTGGAGGGACTAGATTTACTTATGTGGCCCACATTCCTTTCTTGAGTGCCTATATACCAAGTTAGCATACCTTCTATTAAGTCCAACTAAATTAGCCAACAACTCTCATAAAATATATTTAATATATAATTTTTTTTTGTATTGAATCAAATAATATTATAATGAATAAGAGCTATTAGCATGTAGTTGGAAGGAAAAAAAACCAATCATAAGTACAAAGCTAGTAGAAGGCTGAAAGAAACATTTATTAGAAAACCGTCGTCACTAGAAGGCTAAAATAAACATTCATGACATATTCAAACAAGTTTATTATGAAAAACATAGTTATCTGATTGAAATTGTAACACATACTCATTGATTTGCTAAACTTGATCCACGACCTTCATATTCTTCTTGCATAAGACCTAGAGCTGAAAAAACAAAAAAACCACCTGAAAAAAAATTAACATACAAAGTTTCAATCATCTCTTTAGTTGTCATGGCATCTTTATTCTTATCTACTTTTCATGATGATTTTATGTTTGATGGTTGTACACATTGCCTGCGTTTAACATGTACTCTCACACATTAATATTAAATCTTCTAAGTGTTGAGACATTTTAATAGATGTTTGAAAACGGCCTAGATTGTTCTTTCCTTCTAGAAAACCAATTTTGATATCTCTTACAAAAGGGGTTTCTATCAATTAATTTATTCATAAGTCACACTTCTTTCAACTATTCTTAATTTTGTATCATAACTACACTTTTGATTTCGAATAAACACATATTGTCTTGGCCATTGGATATCATTCATCTTCCATAATCTTGGATGGATGGAGCTTTTTTGGATAGGTTATTCAAAGGTTTATATAAAAAGAAAATTTAAAATCTTATTTCCGAATTACAAATTTTTAATCAATTATATGTGATAAATTAATATGTTGAATTAACTAGTTCAACAAACAACAACAAATGCCACAAGGTTCAGGTGAGTTCGCTCGGACAGTCAGGGAGCAGGTCTATTGGGGGCCTATTTTGTCATATGATGCAATAGTGACCCAATTTGAAGAGATGGTTGCGATGCCCTGAGATATGCTAGCAAATGTTATTGATGTTGGGATGGATGATGAGTATGTAGCTTATTTTGCAACCCATCCATTTCCTAGGCTTACAGATCTAGATGAGCCCATCCCTGTAGAGGATGATGATGATGATGATGATGGAGGCAGAGGTCGACGGAGGAGAGGATGAGCCAGGAGGATGGTTTGAGGTAGAGGGGGACATAGAGATGGAGGGAGAGCAGAGGCTACACAGGGAGGTGGGGATGCAAGACAGGGAGGTGGAGAGAGAAGCAGACCACCAAGGCCACCTAGGGGCAGAAGAGGACATGTCCTATAGATTCCTGGATAGGTATAGGTACAGGTTCATGTTGGATAGCGATAGGGATAGGTATAGGGTGGACGGGGATAGGATGCTCCACAACAAAGAGAGTAGGTAGAGGGAGCCCCTGGGGGAGATGAGGAAGAGGATGAGCCACTCATGCTACAAGAGCTCACATAGGGGCAGGCCGATGAGATCGAGGATCTCGAGAGAGATGTGACTCAATTGAGGCGACAGCTGGGAGACATGCAGAGAAAGGGATGAGGCCATCCAGAGATACACAACTACAGAGGAGACAATACGGGTGGCTAGGACTACAGCTGCAGGGAATACAACATTAAGGTTTTCCTTCTCTCTCCGAGATGGAGATGAGATAGCATACTAGAGGAACCTATATTATGTTGTGGTACCTCTAGAGTTGAGAGCGAGGAGCTACAGGAGAGCTTCACACTCTACCACTACGGGAAAGGATAGGCAAGCAACATCCACTGGCGGGGTCCACCTGCACTAGCAAGAGGAGGAGGGGACATACGAGAAGATCTAGGGACAGGTACTTTGAGCGCTCAGATTTCACCGAGGCCAGTCGGCTCTGAGGGAGGGAGTTCATCATAGCTCTCTAGGATCCCATTTTTTATCAGTTTTATTATGATGATATAGACACCTTCAGGTGATTTTGTAGCCACATGATATTTTGACATCATTGTATCATGACATTGATTTTTTTTGATATATATATATATATATGAGATGATCCATCCTTGTGAAAGCTATATGAATATGTTGTATATGATGCTTATGATTGTATTATGATTTAATTGTATATGATGATGCGGTCTTATGTATACATGTATTACCATGATGCTTATGATATGAATGCAAATATGTACATGATGAAATGCAATATGTTTTGTTCTTTTTTGGATTTATATGCATGCTATGCATGATGTAAATGTGATATGTACTAAATGCAAATGGTATCCTTATGATTTATTTACATGATGAGATGCGTGATGTATATTTTTGTCATTTTATGTTTTATATGAGAATGAAAATGCTAATATTAGATACTAATCAGTGGTGTGTGCAGGATGTGATGCTATCGTTATGTCTATATGCATGTGTATGATGTGCTAACATGTAATGATGCAGGCGACAGCTATATGAAATGCAAATCTTTTTGGTGTGTAATTATACTCAGTGTTTCATGCTTAAAATTCATCATAGATAGCTGAAATAGGAAATAAGGAAAATCATGAATTCCTTCATTGTTCAAGCAATCCTAAACATAAATCAATGGAATAGATGATGCATAATTGAATCAATTAAATAATATAAAACTCCCTATTCTGCATCATGTCTTCCATTGTTCTTCTCTTCTTTGTGGTGTGGTGGCTCTCAGATATTGCGTTGGTAACATGCAAGTGACACAAAGATTCAAAGTTCATGATTGTTGAAAATAGAGAATTGATCCCGAATTTATAGAGTTTTGAGTGAGATTGATTGAGAGGTGGAACCAAATGATTAAGAGGTGGAACTTAGGTGAGGTCACATGCTAATTGATAGCTAAACTACTAATTTGGAGGTGGAATAGAATGAATTGATTAAATAAAAGAGTTAACTGATTGAGAAAACGCTATCTGGATGATAGAAAAAGAATGATTGGAGGAGAATTAAAGAATGATGTAACTAATCAATTAATTAAAATAATCAATTAAAATAGATTGAATAGTTAATTGTTTGATGACTGATTGAGAGCTTTTTGGAAAAAAACAAAGTGGAAGATAGAAATAGAGATTGGAAAGATAATGATTTAATTAATCAATTAATTGAATGGATTAATTTAGCACATGCTTGAACTTTGATTTTGATTTTCAATTTAATCTTTGCATGAGAATTGATTTAAATATTGAATTTATTTTTAATTCAATTTGATATTTGAATATATTTAGAACTTGACTTAGATTTTAATTTGATTTTTGAAATCATGTGCATGTATTTGAAATTGGACGAAATTAGAAGAATACAAATTTAAATTTGAATTTGGAGAATAAATGAAATTAGAATTTGGGGATTTGGAATTTGAATTAGAAGAATTAATTAGCTAATTAAATAATTTAAAGAAACTATTTAATTAAATTATACAAATTATTTAATTAAAGGAATTAAATCATAATTAATTAAATAATAAGTATTTAATTAATATTTAGAAAAAGGTTAAATGATTAATTGATGAGAAATTGAAATAGAATTGTATCGACTTGAATTTCATCATCAGAATACTACCTGCAACATATTAGTTTCACAAAATACAAAGGAAATGCTACAAGAAATCCAAACTCAACCAATGAAACTACATGAAATGAATATTAAAATAAAAACCATATTATTGCCTTCATGATTTAAGTCTCATTTTGCCCTAACTCCACTATTCCTGGTTGCAGATGATTTGCTCTCAGACAAACACTGGTAGCTTCCAAGATGGCATATGAAGAATAGACTGATAACTGATGATTAATTGATACTATGATATGCAATGCAAATGATTATGCTAAATGAGAAATGCTAAATTTGTTAATTGCTTCAAGATAAAAACTCATGGATGCATAAGTTTTCTCAAATTGTTAACTTGAAGACTAACTCTTTCTCAACTCAAAATCGTACTTTTATAGACTTTTGAGAGGATAAGATGATGTGTCCTAGAACAATGGTCATGATCAGATCTGCAAATTTGGATAGCTGTGAGCAAAGGTGAAGGTTGAGAGAAAGGGGGAAGGAGAAGACAAGTGTCACTCATCTCACCATGACTGGGTTGTTAACTAAGGGAATCTAGGGATGGTTGGAGAAGATTTAGGCATGAGAGGACAAGTGGACTCAAGTCCTTCCTAAGATGTAGGGATGTTGGAGAGAATATAGAAGAAGGTTAAGAAATATGTGTACGTACACAATATTTCATTTATTTTGGAAGTTGAAGATAAGTGGCTAATAAATGTTTTATTTATTTAATTTTGTTTAATTAATTTAGCCACATGATGGATGAGTTATTAAAGGAAAGATGGAGTGAAGATATAAATTATTTAATATTTGAGACTATAGGATAGAAAAATAACCATTAAATATTAGATATTTAATTAATTGATTAGAGGAAAAGGATAAATGAATGAATTAATAGAATATTTCAATTAAATTAATTAATAGAAGGACATGAAATGAATTAAATAAATTAATCTTTTCAAATTAACTATTTAATAGAAGAATAATTATTAAATAAATATAAAATATTTATTTAATCGCTCATAGCCATTTTTATGTGTATACAAGAATAATTAGTAAGATGATGAAGAAATATGAATTTAGAAGAAATAGATTAATTAGATCAATTAAATAATTAAAGAATTATCTAATCAATTAGACGAATAATTAGTATGTGATCAATGAGACATTTTTAGGTGTCTACATTTGCCCCTCTTTGAGACAATGTTGGAACAACGTTTCAAAGAAAATTAAAAAATTTCCTGCCACAATATTCCCCGATGACGCTTAGGGTGTAATGCCCCCTGGAGAGATTGTTTATGCATTAAAGGTATGTGTGGCATTTCAAAATATGAAAGCTCTTATCATGTAAACACCCATAACACCTATCCCAAAACTTCATTGGTTCACAACACAAACAACAAACAAAGAAAAATATAATGCCCATCATGGCTCCTCTAGTCATTTGTGGACATCCTTGAGTAGCATAGGAACATAATCTGTCACCAAATGATAAAAGATAGAGACTAAGTAGGACAAAATTTAGCAGCTATACTGATTTGTGCCTCCATTCTTGATTGATTGATGTGATGGTTGATAATGTCTGATCTCAGAAAGTTTGGACCCTGTTTAAGACTGACCTGTCTGATTTCGAGTGTATCCATATTTGTTTAAGACAAGATAATGATCACTTGATATGGATATATGACGATTGATTAGACAATTTGACCAGTTTGATTGTAGATTGTTGATTAGATAGTTGTATCCTTTGTTAACTTCATGTGAAGCGTTTGTTGGATATTTGATAGGGTGTTTGATTCTTGTGAGATATTTTATTGCAAGGTTTATTATTATTTTTTTGTTTTTTTTTTGGTTCTTTTCCAAGAGTTTTTTCAATGTTTTTGTATTTTTCAGGATCATATTTGAATGTTTTTGGTTGATTTTTTCAGGACTATCTCTAAATATTTTTGGTTGATTTTTTAAGGATTGCATTGGAATGTTTTTAAATTTTTTCAGGATTGTATTTGAATGTTTTTGGATTTTGTGTTTTCTCAACGTTTCTTGGATTTTTTCAAGACTTTATTTTTTATTTTTAGGGATTTTTGCTGCTTTTCATTTGTTTTGGATTTTTTCTAGGACTTTATTTGATTTTTAGGGTTTTTTCAGCCATGCCCCCAGTATGCAAACCTGTCATGATATGATGATCAACAAAATGCATGTGGAGACAATGAATTTTTTGATATGAAAGTATGCTATGCAATATGATGTGCAGGATGAAAATGCATTTCCTATTTAAACAAGGATGATTGTATTTGTTAAGCATTTTGTAGTACACCAATTGAATTGGAGGTGCAAAACATTTCATAGATAAGCGGTCAATCAATCCCCAAGATCCTTTGCAACATACAAATTAACACACTTATTGACTAGGATTTACAAATGGAGACACAGAAAAATTCCCCATTGATTCTAGAAACTTTGATCTTCTTTTGCTCATGTGTGTGCAAGTGAGTTAATTTACACTCTTGTGTTCAGTAAAGATCCTTGGCATCCTATATGACTAGCTATGTGGATTATTCTATCTTCAAAAACATCTCAGATAGAGCCTCATTGCCAGCAAGCTTTTAGGGTTCCGACGAGGTTATACACTGCAATCTCTCAAATATTTCTCCATTTCCAACATACATCCATATCACAGATGGAGTTATTCGTATGTTCCCCTAGTCAAGCTTTTTGTTGCACTTGTATGCATGATATTTCAGTTATATATCATTGCTCTTTTTCCTTGAGATGGATATTGGCATAACACTTTTTCCTTTTTATTCTCTTGCCTTGACTTGTAAGTAATGAAACCCACATGGGTGTGACAATTACAGTGGCGTTGAAGCAAAACATAGGATTTTTCACTAGTCATATGATCACCAAGGTGTCTAGAATGAATTAGATATTTTGTTAATGTGTTTGAGATATAGTTATTGGTAGATTTTGGGTTAATAAGTCTCAAATAGTGAAATCTCTACCCAACCAAAGGTAAATCGTTGTCACGGGGTGATGTTAAAAATGTATGGCCTAAGGATCTCAAAGACTTCATGTCTGAAAATATAAGAAAGGAGACGACCCTTGTTTCTCTTGAATGCAAACGGATGGTAAATTTGGATAGTTGCCTTGTTTTATTGATGCTTCTATATGTCAATGCAGAAACTTTGTGATGCAATGTATTTGAAAAATAACCTGATGTGATGCAAATATATTTTAAGAAAATGATATGCAATGCAGAAAGTAAAACTTAAAGTAACACAACCCTTAGATGTAGTATCATTTAAGGTGCATGTTGTTCATAGGGCCAGGAAGTGGATCTCCCTCCATAGTAGCCAAGTTATATGCTTTGTTTCCTATGGCCCTTGTTTTTGATTAAGGGAAAACATATTTTGATGGGCCCCTGAAACCCATTACATCAAAAGATAAAAAGATAGGCATTAACACACTACAAAAAGCCAGAGACAACAAACATATAAAAGACATCTGACCAGAAGACAAAAGGCCAACAACAAAAAGACAACAAACAACAAACAAGACCGACAGAGAAAAAAACAAGGCTAAGTAAAGTTCTTAAGCAGCTCGGCTGCTTCTAGCTCCAATTGCTCCATGTTATCAGCAGTCCGTTTGATTTCCTCAATCTCCCTGCTTTGGCTTTGCTTTTTTCTAGTGCTCACATGAGTTCTTCTACCATGACCGGTCTCCTTATCTTTAGGGGTGTCTTCCTTCACCACTATAATGTTCGCAGAGGCCTTATCCCCTTGGTCACTATCAATCTTACTAATAAGAACCTTTATACTTGTAGAGGCAGCCTTTAAGATCTTATGACTCTACTCCCCTATCTTCTTGGGTGTGTTCTCAACCCCTTCCAACCTTTTTTCAGTATCCCCAGCTCTCTTCTCTAGGATTTGGAAGATATTACATTGAGCGTTAATGATCTCCTCGACATTATTGATTGCTTTGGTAAGTTCACTTAAACAATTAGGGACAAAGCTAAATTTACTAGTGCCAATAGCCTCTAGAGTCTCAATTTTGCTGGCTTCCTGGGTTTTCTTGGCTTTTATGCTTGTAATTTCCTTCTGAACCCAAAGGAAAGCCTTGTTGAAGCTATTTATGCCATTTTTTTATGCAAAGGTCAATATCCAAATGGGAACCTTCATGGGTCATGTCTCTCGCAAGATCCAAATTCACTTCCAGAACCACCTCCCTCACATCTGCACTCTTAGCTTCCTTCATGGTGGTGTCCTCCCTAGCCAGACCCTTATCCTTAGAACCAGTCGAGAAGGGCGACTGATTCTTAGCTCCCACATCCTCATTTTTTAGAGTTTTCCTTTTTTGCTTCTGGCTGGAGAGGATTTGGACCTCCGTGTTGTTAGTATCCATAACATCATCAATCTCATCTTCCTCCTCATTACAACTATCATCATCCTCCCCCTTCTGCTGCCTTTTGGCTGACCCTTTGCTCTTCTTTCCCTGCCCTATTTTTCTTCTTCTCTTGCTCGACCGAGCGATTTGGGGGTCGTCCTCAACATCAACTTCTCTTTCAGAACCTTCACCACCATCATCATCTGAGTCTTCCCATTCCTCTTCCGAATCAGAAACCTTTGCAATGTTCAGATGGACGTTGGTATTCTTGATGTGATTGTACAAAATCACCATCAGACACTCATGCATAGAAGGATTGGTTTTGGGGTTGGAGATAGTGTTCTTTATCCCAACATTGAGGGCACAAAACAAATAATATGGGATGAAAATTTTCTCTTTATACCAATAATAGTTGAGAATAACAAAATGATACCTATAAACCCTAGTAAATCTCCCATCTAATGTGATAAATTCCATAATAGAAAACAAGACCCGTCGCCAAATCAACTTAATTACCTTCAGCGAGTAGTAAGTATGGCTTCCCTTCACCAGTCTGGCTTTCTCCTCCTCATCCTTAGGGAATTTCTTCACTACAACATTAGAGAAATTCCTATCCCTGTAGAACTTGATGGTGTCCATCAAAAGAATCATAGCCTCAGTGATCATGATTTCATTCACCTTGACTTGCCTACTACCAATGTTCAATGTGCCTTTATTCCATCCCTTTTTGAAAATCCTTGTAATTTCTGGCCATTTATCAAGTCCATTCTCTCCATAAAATCAGCCATCTTAGCTGCTTGCAGCACAACCCAGACCTGAGGCCGGTCCTGCCATTTATCAATTTTGATGATGACCCTTGTTGTGATGAAAGGACCTAGCTAGTTAGGTTCAAACTTTCCTGGATCTTGACGTTTTGCTAGGTTTCTTTGGTTCTCCTTCAAAAGTAGATCTCCTACTTTAAAATTTCTTTGTCTTACTCGTTTATTGTAACTCCTTCTTAGTTTGTTCTGGTAGCCTTGCAAGTGATTTAATGCAGTTTGTCACTTTTCATCAAACATTTCAAGCTCTTGCAATCTTGCGACTTGATAGTCTTCCTCTAATATGATGTGTTTTAAGGAGACTCTTAAAGAATGTAGGTCTATTTCAATGGGTAAAATTGCTTCTGTACCATAGACCAATGAATAAGGTGTTTCTCCTATAGGTGTGTGTACCCTTGCTCTATAAGCTCAAAGAGTGGGATTTAACAGGAGATGCTAGTCTCGTCCCGCGTCTGTGACAACTTTCTTCAAGATCTTCAATATTATTTTGTTTGTTGCCTCTTCTTGTCCATTACTTTGCGAATAATATGGCATTGCAAATCTCTGTTGTATTTGGAATTGTTCACACAATTCTCTCATTTCTTGATTCTTAAATGGATGTCCATTGTCGGTCACTATACACATTTGAATCTCGTACCCACAGATGATGTAGTTAAGCATGAATTTTTCTATCTACTTACCAATGGTGTATGTTAGAGGGATTACCTAGACCCATTTGGTAAAAATATTCGGTAGCAGTTAAGATGAATTTGTGCCCATTGGATGAAGTAGGATTAACTTAACCAACAAGATCTAACCCCCATTGTGAAAATGGCCATGGATCCTGCACTGGTGCATGAATGAGGTCCCCATGCACTTGACATTGTCTACATTTTTGTACATATTTGTAGGCATCCTTTTCCATAGTAGGCTTGTAGTATCCAGTTCTTAGTAACTTCTTTTCTACTGTAAGGATACTTGAATGTGCACCACAAATTCCATCATGTACCTCTTTTAAGACAAGTTGCGCTTCTTAAAAATTAAGACATCAAAGAAGTGTTCCATCAAGGCTCTTTCTATACAATGTGTCTGCAATAATGGTATGTCTGGATGCTTGACGGATGAGAGTCTTCTTTTGATTTCTTGACAGATCAGGATACATATACTGATTGTGTAAGTATGCGTATATCTCATTATACCATGGGGATTCAGGACCCACAATTACACACACATATTTTGATGAGGAATCTCATATGCTAGTACCATCAATTGTTCTACAATGAACTCGAACTGAGTTTCAGTATTAGGCATGTCTAGGAGAGACCCCACTGTAGCCATGGCATCTGTTGCCTTGTTCTACATTCTTGGAACCTGCTCAAAAGTGATGTTGTTGAAATGTTGTTTGTAATATTCTACCATTTGCTTATAAGGAATCATTTTATCATATTTTGTGTTATAGTCATTATTGACTTGATTGGCAATCAGTTGTGAGTCGCCATACAGTTGTAGTTCTTTTATCCTCCATTGTATAGCCGTACAAAGTCCTATGATGAGAGCTTCATATTTATATTGTTTGTACATGGAAAATTGATTCTAAATGACACCGGGATAGAATCACCTTGAGGGGTGATGAAAATAATCCCGACTCCTACTCCATCATTTGTGTAAGAACCATCAAAGTAAAATTTCCAAGTGGTGGATGTTGTCAATGTGAACACAGATTCATCTAGAAAATCTGCTAGTAGCAGGTGATTGTCTTGCAAGGGAGCTTCCTCCAATTGATATGATATAATCTATTGTTTGTTTGCCTTTTTGTCCACGTATTCTATGTCAAACTCACTTAAAATCATGGCCCACTTGGCCAATCTTCCAATTAATGTTTCTCTGCCCAACATATACTTGAGAGGATCAAAGCGTGCTCTGAGTTGAACTTTATGACTGAGCATATAATTTCTAAACTTTTGGGATGCAAAGATCACTGCTAGACATGTTTGTTCTATGGGAGTGTAATTAATCTCGTATCCAATAAGGGTTCTACTTATATAATAGATTTCTCTTCGCTTTCCTTGATCATCATGTTGTGCCAAAAGGGCTCCCAAAAATGAGTTTGTTGCTAATATATACAGTAATAAAGTCTTGCCTAGAGTAGGTGGAATTAATACTGGAGTAGTCAGAAGATAATCCTTTAAATCTTGAAAAGCTTCTTGGCACTGATCTGTCCATTTGAAGGTGACCCCTTTCCCGAGTAAATGCTGAAATGGGTGACATTTATTTGCTAGTTGTGCTATGAATCTTCTTATAGACTGTATTCTTCCTTATAATCCCATTAACTTCTCGAGTGTTGATGATGGCTGCATATCAATGATTACTTTGACCTTTGCTAGATCTACCTTAATTCCTCTATTAGAAACAATAAAACCTAGAAGTTTTCCAACTGTGACACCAAACACACACTTCTTTGGATTTAATATGACATTGTATTGTTCTAATCAATCAAATATTTTATCCAAGACTTCCAAGTGACCTTCTCTTATTTTTTATTTAGCTAGTAGATCATCAACATAATATTCCATGATATTGTGGATCATGTCATGGAATAATGCTGTCATAGCTCTTTGATATGTTGCTCCAGTATTCTTAAGACCAAACGACATGATGTTCCAGCTGTATGTTCCCCATGGATAGGTAAATGTAGTCTTGTGTTGATCTTCTAGTGCAATCCTGATCTAGTTGTATCTTGAGAAACTGTCCATTAGTGAAAGCATTTCATTCCCAACAGTTAGATCAACTATCATGTCTATGTTAGGTAATGGGAAATCATCCTTAGGACATGCCTTGTTTAAATCTCAGAAATCTATGAAAAGTTTTATGCCTCCAGTGGGTTTAGTCACAGGTACTAGATTGGATATCCACTCTACATAGTCAATAGGTCTAATGAAGCCCACATCTAGGAGTTTCTATAGTTCTACCTTTACCAGTAATGCAATTTGTGGATGCATCTTTCTAAGTTTTTTCTTGTATGGTTTGATTTTTGGTAACAACGACAAGTGATGTAATACCAACTCTAGGTCTAGACCTGACATATCTGCATATGACCATGCACAATTGATTGGGCATCGTTTGAAGAATTGTATGAACATGTTATTTTCCTCATGATTTAATGATTCAACTAAGTGGATATTGTGTATAACCTCTCCTTCGGTTATATTGATTTATTCAATCTTTTCTACAAGAAATGCATAATTTTGTTGTTCGATAGGGAGATTGTCTAAATTGCTTTTACCATTGTTAACATTTTCATCTGCATTTATAACATAGAGGAAATTGCCTCCCCAAAGTAAGTTGTTCTATCAAAGTCTATAGAAAACCCCGCCTTATGATCACTTTAGCAAAACCCTTCTCTGACACCAAGGAATTCTGCTATAGATTCATCAGTTTCAAACAATTCCAAACTTTGTGACTCTTCTCACCCCCAGTCAATTAAATGTGAATGTATAAGGGGTACATCTTTTCTTTCCTCTATTGGAGAAGTTTCTGACATCATGCACACTTGATTATTATGAACATATTTTACTGATCTTGCGTGAATTGGTATATCCTTGTAGGCAATGCCATCATCAATGAGTGGTTGGTTGTCATATGTCATGTCTATTGTTCGTGGGATACATTTGTGAAGAGAGTGAAGAGAGAGAAATTCATAGTCATTAGAATCTGTCACACTTTCTATGTATGTTTCACTGTCTGATGTTGTGTCATTTATCTCATCTTGTTACTCAATGGGTGGTAGGAAATTTTGATTGTAGTAATGAATAGTGGAATCTATTCCTAACTTGTGGATCCCATTTGTGTGGTGGAGACTTTCCTAAATCCTGGTATAAGATGTACCATCCTTTCTTCATTTGAATCATTTGGTAGAACTAGGTTTGTTTCTCTTGGTATAATTATGGTATCCCTTGCTAGAATCCAAGTTTTAGACTCATTTGCACGTGCTAATCCAGTTTTTATTACCACATTTTTTAGATGCTAACCCAGTCTCTATGACCACATTTTCTTGTGAAGATCTTTCAAGTACCACATTGTTGGATTATGTCACATTAGTTTCTTGTAAAAGGTTCTTGAGATCTTCACCATCTGATTCCATACTAGGGTATGCTTCTTCTTTAACACTTCAATGAGATGAAGGAGGCAATACCCGCATTGATAACTAATTTTGAGGTATATACTTCGATGCTAGTCTAGGCTTATTCAATATGTCAAGTGTTTGTTGTCTTGCCTTTCTTATCTTTGTGATGTGCTTATATCCTAACCCTTGATTCTTTGGGTTCTCCTGAGGTAAAACAACTTCTATTCTTCCTTGTTTCTATGGTCCCAAGCTTGTGGTACCATCATACCCATGTTTCTGTAGCATTTTGAAACCATTTCCATACTGATCTAAGGGTAACCTGACTATTGTCATGTTGTCTTCTTCTTTATATAACCATTGATTGACATCTTCATCTAAGGATTCTTCCTGTAAGTCTCCCCATCTAATGAATGAGCATGATTCTAATTATTTGACTATCTCTTTTCCTTTATATTGTTTTATCAAAGTAGCTTGAGGTTTCCCAAAAGATCTAGGAGAAAGAGATAATTGTCTGACATTTGATGTACCTGAAATGGAATATTTCCCACAACTGACATATTTAACCTGTAAGGAAGGTGCCACAGGTGTAGATTTTTGTGTTTCTATAATTTTCAATAAGCCCATTTGTGTGGTGGATGTGGTTGCTTAATTGATAGGGACTTGGTTATCCACAATTGCCTTTAAGTGAATACAGTGTTAAAATGGGTTTGGATCACCATGGATGGTGATTTCAATGCCATTGTATATAAATTTAACACATTAGTGGAATGTCGAAGGTATGGCCTACATGACATGAATCCATGGGCGACCTAATATCATGTTATATCCCAACTCTCTATCCAAGACTTGAAATGTAACCTATGTTGTGATAGGTCCTACTTGTACTAGTAGTGTACTAATCACACCTTTTGAAGGATGTTCTTCATCGTCATATGTCTTGATGTTTATTCTCTTTGTGGGATCAATGTGAAGTTCAGAATAGCTTAATGCCTTGACTAACTTTAGTGTATAGATGTTAAGACCAACTCCTCCATCTATGAGTACTCTTCTAACTTTCTTCTTATGTATATAAGCCTCTAGATGTAGTGGATCTTTGTGAAAAGGTCTATCATTAGGAACATCACGTTATGTGAAAGCAATACAGGTTGAAGTAGCCAAATTCCCTACCAGGGATTGAAAAGTATTTTCATCTATGTCTTGAAGTGCTTTATCTAGAAATGCCTTGTATTCGGTGATATGTGCAACAACTCAAAAAGGGATATTTATTTTTGGGTTTTCTTTAGTTGCTCAACCACATTATAGTTTCCTATTGTTGGTGAATGATTTGATGGTACTCCTTGTAAGGTTACTTTTGATCGACACGTGATTACTGCACAATCTTTGTCTCTTGGATTTATTGTGATAGTAGCCACTATATTATCTCTTGTGAGGGATTTCACTCCTTCAAGATATGTTGTGATATCAAGGTTTATTTCATATCCCATCTTATAATCATCATGTGGAATTTTGATATCCATGAATTTTTCTATAACCTCATCTTCTTCAAACCATCCCGAATATGTTGGTTCTTCCCGCCCTCAGTGTATAAGACATAGATTCTCATCTTTATCATACCTTGGTGCGTCTGACATCATGCAACTTGATTATCACAATTATCGGTCCATTAAATTTTCTTATCATCATCAAAATTTTTTTTTGGGTCAACATCTATTGCATCTCCTAAGCTAATAGCATGAATGGTATAGTCGCATGAGACCTTTGTATAGTTAGCAGTGTTGTCTTGTGTTCTTGATGTTGATGCCTTATCTTTGTCGTGTTTGACAAAAGGAACTTTAAAGATGGTGTGATTTGTGTTTGCCGAAGCTTTGTTTGTGTCCACTATGATATCACCTTGGTCTATCAAATCTTGAATTAGGTTCTTCAGCTTATAGCAACTTGCAATCTTATGACCCTTTATGCGATGATAGTCATAGAAATCATTATCATTCCACCAATTTGGTTTGAAAGGACCTAGTTCATACACTCTAACCTCTAGCAAAGTGATCAAATTTTATTGCATCAATTTCTTTAACACTGATTCAATGGGCTCTCCCAACAGTGTGTAATTCCATCTTGGAGCATTCATTTTTGGGAATCTTGTGTTTGTAACTGGTGCAACATTTGCATTTGATGACATTGTATTATTTTCTGGATATGGATTTTTATTCTGAAAGGATGATTGAACTGGTCCTTGTAAAGATAGATTTGGTTGAGCCATGTTCATTGTCCGGGCATCCACAACGTCGTCATTAGTCACGTTCTCGTTTCTTGACCAGAACTTAGGTTTATCAATTTTTGTGTTGTTTGTAGAAGCTCCATATTTTATAATACCTTTCTCTATAATCCCTTTATCACATTTTAAAGCCTTTTTCGTGATTTGTTTGAATGAGATCGAACATTGCATTTGTATTGGATATTTAATCTTTGGAATTAAGTTCTTTGAAAAAATGTCAACTTGCTCAGTTAAGGGAATATTACTCTTGCATCTTTGGTAGAGAGATCTTCATCTTTGTAATAAGGATGCGAAGGTTTCATTTTCATTTTATCTTATAGCACATAGATCCATCAGTGTAATTGGTGTATCAATGTTATGTGAGAAATTTGCAATGAATTGTTTAGATAGTTCACCCCATGGTGTGATCTTTGGTGGAAGGTGTGAAAACCATTCCAAGGCGGAACCTCCAAGACTCTTAGTGAACAATCTCATCAGATAGGTTTCCTCATGTACAACCTCTATACATGCATAAAAAAATTCTCTTATGTGATCCCTAGGATCACCTTTCCCTTGGTATTTGTCAAATTTTGGTGTTTCAAAATGTGGAGGGAAAGAAGGCATGTATAGTTTATGATCAAAGGGATAAGGGCATAAGTCCTGCATTGCATAACTCTTTTTGTCATTACCAGTTTGCATAGTTGTCACTTGTAGTTGGAGATTCTATTCTTGTTGGGTTAGAATTTCCATCTGAGTTAATGGTGCACTCTGTGCGTGTATGTTTCCCACAAAAGGATTTGTGGTAGTGTAAATAGGAGCTTGTTGAAACGTACCATAACTGTAATTCTGTGTGTTGTGGCTTCCGCTAGGCATTATGAAATAAGTAAATTGTGAACCCATGTTTGGTTGGGTTGTACTTATTGTATTAGCAGAACCTGAATTTATGTCCTGATGACTATATATGGAGCCTATTGAGTGAGATACCGGAGGTTGTGTTACACTTGTTATATGGGAAACATGCAAAACTTGTGTTTGACTTAGTGCCGAAGCACTTGATATTGCTGATGTGGTTTGAGAAGTTATGGTAGCCTACGTTTGTGTGCTAACATTCATAGTTGAGGATGATGCACTTTCTTGAGAACTCATGTTTGACACCAAAGTAGCTTGAGTTGAAGATGTTGATACACTTTGGGAAGAACTTGAATTCATAGCTTGTGTTTGTGTTGCATTGGGTACTTGACTTCTATTTTGACTTAAGGTGATTCTGGGTGGTAAGATTGTTGTGACATTAAAACCTTGAGGTAGCTCAGCACCATTTTGTAACAACAAAGAAAGATATATATCTTTCTCATTATTTATAAGGGCATTTAGAATCATGAGGACATGTGAGTCTTGTTGAGTGGCCTCAATTTCTTCTTGTGTCAAGTTTTGTTGTAGCTCTTGTATTGTTGGCATGACATAAGGATTTTGATAGTTTTGACTGTTTGACATATCCATGTTCCAATTAGGGTTAATTAATGGGTCGTTGTTTGGATCCATTTTACCCTTCACTTTTTGTGACCTTGTGATAGGCATTTAAGATTGCTATATGAGGACACTAAGACCTAATGAAATATGACGACAAACCTTGTGTATGAATGCAAGACTATAGACCAAAGAAAAATGATGTATGTAAAACTAGACCTAACTCTCTATTGGGGATTTGGACATGGAACTTGTTGAGTACTTTATTGAGGTGTTCCTAATGTAAGTCTCTCAAGTTATTGTCGAAGGAGTTAATTCTACAATTTCTCTATCAATTATGCGGCCGTTCTTATACTCTGGAGCTAGTTCAAACCCAACTCCTATGTATTAAGGTTCACTTGTCTTTAATTCCCAAGCCAAGTTATCTAATCCATCAAGGATTTCTCATTGACCGTCATTCAACACTAGATTAGGTTTCTCAAAGGGGAGAAAACCATCACCTGGTAGACCCATTATGACACATGCAATGAACTTCTAAGATTATTATGCAAATGATGACGGACTTTGATAGACATATATGGAGTTTAAACAAGGACTAAAATGAAGATTATGATGTTACTAGAATGAATATCTATGTAAAGATCTATGAGGATGTTCATGGGACACAAATAAGGACTTTCTAAGAACTATGTAAAACTTATGCAAGGACTTATGCGAAGATTATGATGACGCATATTGGAACTTTATGAGGACATTGATGAAGACTATGCAAGGATTATAATGCAAGGACTGATGCAAAGCAAGGATGTAAATTAGGAGTATAATGAGGATGATAATGAGGACTTATGCAGGGACTTATGCAAAGTAAGGATGTAAATGAGGACTCTAATGAGGATGATAATGAGGAATTATGCAAGGACTTATGCATAGTAAGGACGTAAATGAGGATATAAATGAGTACTTATGCAAGGACTTATGAAAGTAAGGACCTAAATGAGGACAATAATAAGGACTATTCAAGGACTATAATGCAAGGACTTATGTAAAGTAAGGATGTAAATTAGGACTATAATGAAAATGTTGAAACCCTAAGGACTCTAAAAAAATCTATGGTCACAAGTATGTAAGATGTCTTTGCTGTGAAAATTTTGGACTTTGTTGGAATGTTTGATGTTTCAAGATAGACTTTGTTTCAAGTAACTTTGTTTGTGGGACAAGTCTTTTTTCAATTTTGAGAACACTGTCTGAAGATAAGTATAGCTAGATGAATTGTGTTCTGACAAACTATGAGAATTTAGAGCTCCACAAGGTAGGGCCTAAAATAGCCCAAATACTGACACAATACTAGTTCAACACAACAATACATACAAGAACATAATAGACAATCTTAGGCCAGATATTGGAAACCATTTAAAGAGGACCTTACGCAACATCAAAACATAATGAACATATAGAGAGTCTGGCTGCATTGGCTCCACTCCATGACACACACTTCTCGGGCATGCAAGTCTCTCTTACCCTGAAGATCCGAAGATCTTATCACTGAGGGATTTATGTCTCATAATGCAAGGTACATGAAGGGTATCTATGGGGTACGTTCTGCACACCCAGAATCAATGAATGTGTGAATTGGGGTACTCAGTTGGTTCTTATAATTGCAAAATTTGAGGGATCTTGATCCAACAACAGATTCTCAGAGCATGCCACTTAAGGCTTTAGTTAAGCTTATCGGTGTAGGGAAGGCCCCCACATACGTCAAATTCACTCAACACTCTATCCACTTGACCAATATGTTTATATAGCGGCTCGAAAAACCCACTCAGGAGTAGGCTATGAGAGATTGTTAACAACAACCAAGAAGGAATACTGAGAGGGGGGATAAATCAGTCTTCACCATATCAACAAATTCAACAACAAAAATAAATCTGATAAACTACAGTAATAAGAAAGATAATAAAATTGAAAGCACAACACACAACACCAAGATTTTGACATGGAAAACCTGGTTAAGGGAAAAACCACCGTGGGAACCTACCCATAGTAAGATGATACTCTACAGTAGTATGTGAAAATATTACAATGGGGAATGCATATGCATTCAGACACATTGCCTAGAGCTCAATGCTCAAATATATTGGCCCAGAAGGCTACAACCCTTAGGGAAGTCTCACTGACTTACAACAAGATTCAAACTACAATCCAGAAGAAATGAATTGAAAGAGTAGCATCTCCAAATGCCTGATTACAGTTCCAGTTAAGCACAGATGTCTGCTCTGCAACACTAATATCTCCTCAATCACAACACTAAAGGATGAATCACTTATTCACACATAAACCTCTCTCTGATAATGCAGACATAACATTGACACCCAAATTACATGACAATATCACCTATATATACAAATCATCAACCTTGACAACAAGGCCGGCTAAACCCTAAACCCTCAACCCTCAATTACAAAATTACATCACACAATACAAATATCGACCACCAGACCAATATAGTGATTTACATAACATAACATGAAACTAAATCAAATTCCCAAACACTCAAATCCATCAGAAATCACGCTAAGATCAACCGTAACATGCTACCACCACCAAGAAAACCACATAACATGATATCATCACCGATTAACAAAAACCACCAAAAACTCACACAATGATCAATGGGGATCACCAAAAAAAATAGAACACAACTAGGAAACACCAACTAGAATGTTAGAATCACCAAGAATAGTTGCATCAACACCACTTATCAAATCTTCATTTGTCAGTTTGAAAGCTCAAGAACACAACCAATCAACAACTGTCACGAAGAAAGATAACTTGTGGAGCACCAAATCATGATCCATCTGAATCAAAGATACACAAGACCATCCCAATCAATATCCCAAAATATTAGCAAAAGATATGCTCACACCGGAATATACCTGAGGATATACCGAACTGCAAAACAGTGATCAACAAAACAACACTACAAACCAGATCATAAGATCTTCCCAATTTGCAATCACTAGAATAAAACAAAGGAATTTGTTGACCTAAATGACAACAAAATATCCTGGAAACAACAATTACCAACAATATCCAACAATCTCCCCCTTTGGCATTGATGGCAACATATGAATGTGAAAAATAGTCAATGCAAAGAAAAAAGATATCTCCAACAAACTCCCCCTAAGATCAGAACATATAAAGTAGTTTTCACATGATCTCTCTCCCCCTTTGATAGGAATGCGAAATATCTCAAAACAAAAAACCAAACTCACTTCCCAAAACATAAACTTGAATCTCAGGAATCTCTCCCTCTAAAACACAGACTACTCCAGCAGAGGAGCAACATCGACTCATCAATCCGGAAAAAAAAAGGATAAGACTGTGAATTCCACCGGATTGATGCAACTCAATGAATCTAGTTCTCATCAAGAGGGGTGGATACCCCTAACTTGTCTCTCAAGTAGACAAATGTATCTGTAGGGAAAGGTTTAGTGAAAATATTAGCTATTTATTCCTTTGTAGATACATACTCCTATCTCACCGTCTCTTTATTGACTTTCTCTCTCAAGTAATGATATTTGATTGACAGATGCTTAGTCTTTGAATGTTGCAATGGATTATTTGACATGTTAAGAGCACTAGAATTATCATAGTATATGACAGTAGGCTCATCATAAATAACTTTGATGTCCTTCAACATTTGCTTCATCAGACTACTTGAGTGCAATTACTAGCAGCAACAAAGTACTGAGCTTCAACAGTAGATAAGGACACTGAATCTTGTTTCTTACTAGCCCATGAAACCAACTTCTTACCCAAAAGGAATGCTCCACCGACAGTTCTCTTTCGGTCATCATCATCAGCCCAATTTGCATCAGTGCAGGCACATAGCATAAAATCATCTTTCCTCATATACCATAGACCATAATTCATAGTTCCCTTCAAGTATCTGAATATCCTCTTCACAACAATGAAATGACTCTCTTTCGGATCAGTTTGATATCTAGCAGCCATGCACACAACATGCATAATGTTTGACCTAGTCTAAGTAAGATATATCAGTCCACCAACCATAGATCTGTACAAACTTTGATTAGCTTTAGGGGATTCATCATTCTTAGACAATTTACAACCAGTCACTATAGGAGTTCCAATCGGTTTGGAGTCATCTAACCCAAACTTGTTCAACAATTCCTTCACATACTTAGTTTGAGATATGAATATACCTTTTTCAATCTATGAAATCTGCAAACCTAAGAAAAATTTCATCTCACCAATCATAGACATCTCAAATTCTTTTTGCATATCACCAACAAACTTCTTGCTCAAGTTATCATCACCTCCAAAGATAATATCATCAACAAAAGCTTCAATAATCAAGATGTTATCATTTTCTATCTTAAATTATAGATTATTGTCAACAACACCTTTACTAAATCCCAATTTCAACAAATATTTATCTAGTCTAGCATACCAAGCTCTAGGGGATTTCTTTAGCCCATAAAGATCTTTCTTCAGTTTACACACCATGTCTCCATCATCTGACAATGAAAATCCATCAGGTTTCTTGATGTAGACTTCTTCCTCAAGAACACCATTCAAAAAGGCATATTTGACATCCATTTGATATACCTTGAAATCTTTATAAGCAACATAAGAAATCAACAATCTAACAACTTCAAGTCTGGCCATCAGAGCAAAAGTCTCCTCATAATCAATTCCTTCTTTCTCAGAATATCCTTTGCAAACTAGTCTAGCTTTATTTATGACTTCACTGGCATCATTCAATTTGTTTCTGAACACCCATTTAGTACCAATAACATTCTTATCCTTAGGTCTAGGCACAAGTTCCTAGGTATTATTCTTTTCAATCTGATCTAGTTCTTTTTCCATAACTCTCATCTGATTTTCATCTTTACAAGCTTCAACAGAGATTACTTTAGTGGTGAATATTCACCAATGGCGAATTTTTCACGTCGACGACTTGGGAAATGGCGAATATTTTGTACCAATTGGGGGTGCCCATGTTGCTAGAACATTATCAATTTTCATCAAATTCAGGGTCCGATCACCATATATTGTATGTAATTAAATGTTTCTATGCGAGGATTTTGCCAATATAATATACGATGAAGACATGGTAAATTTAATTTTTTCACCTACACTCCCCGAGGTTGCCTTAATAGACAACCATAATTCGCCTATAGGCATATGAAGATTTGTTAGCCAGGAGGATTAAATTCACTCGACATTTTGCCGACGTGTGTCTCCATTCACCCCAACTTTTGCTAACTATATTGTATTTGCCAATTATTTGGACGACCCATAATCGCCTCAAAAATTACATGTTGTGTTATAGTTATACAAGATTCACCAAATATTTGTATACCATATAAAATTCCCATGGAATTCGCCATATAAGGATTGGTATAAATACATTCAAAGATGAAATCTATTTCTACACAATCTAGTGGGTTCTAGGCTCTAAATTCTGATCAATAGAAAAGTTTCAGACCAAGGAAAATCAATGTTGTTGACTGCATTGGCGACTACTAGTGACCTAAAGGTGAGCGATCATATTTTTGATGTGTTATAATGTTATTCTAAATTTATCTATATTTGTTTGCACTGTTGAGTTCATTCTTATTCAGTGAGGACCCATCAGTGCCAAGTGGTGAGATTCAGACCTCAGTCATCTAGATTGTAGGTTGTAAGGCTAATGAAACATATCTTATACTTTATAGTCAAATATTGCTTCTTCAACAAATTGATATTTTTTGGCAGCCTTTGTTTCGTTGGAGATGTCGAACATGAAGAAGGGTAGGAAACCTGAATATGGGGAAGGCCATGAGAGGCCAACAAAAAATAGAACATTGTCTTCGTACTTTGGCTTTGGAAAAGATTGTGGTGAAAACCAAGAAGGTACATCATCACAAGTACAAGTACAAAATTCACAACCTACACCGCATGTTGAAGATGGCGACGAACTTGATATCTTAGATCGGGATGATCTTGAAGAAGATTATCTGGTAGATGCCCAAGTTAGCTCGAATGATATAATTGACTTGGGTGATAATGCCATTGATGATAATGCACAGAAGGGGAAAAGAAAATCCAGATCAAAAAAGTATCAACCACAATCAATAAAGGATCGAGAGTGGGATATGTCAATGAGGAATTTTCAAATTAATTGGGCATCAAAGTATCCATTCATTGAACCAGTGGAGAATCCAATTGAAGGCGAGCCTCCAATAGAATGCGGGTGTAAATTTTGCACTTGGAAACATAACAAGGATTTTAGGTTGCAGCTAAAATTTGACACCATAGAAAAGCATATGGGTAAAGTTTATGAAAAACAAATGATAGATGGAGTTGAAAAATCAGTGATAAGATGAAAAACAAAGGAGGAATGTAAGCATGTGAGGAATATGAGAAAATATAGACGAAGCCTGCTAAAGTTAAAGGTTCTATTGAAGCTAGTTTTGGAAAAGCAATGCAAATAGAACAACTGGGAAAAGTTATTCAGTTAAGCATTGTTTTTTATATTTTGAGTAGAGGGCATGCTATGACAAATTTCCCATCAATTAGTGGTTTATTACACTTTTTGAAAGTTCCTAACTATCTTAATAGACACTTATCAGTAAACAGTGGATGGGAATGGGCAAGTTGTCTTGCTGAGGTTGAAAAAGAAGATGTAAAGGAAAAAATAAGAGAGTCAAACTTTATTGCATTTTCTTTAGATGAAGTTATGACAGTAGACAATACTTCATGGGTATGCATGCATGTTTATACTATACGGAATCATGCCCGCCAACCTCATCTACTATATTGATAGAATGAAGGAGAGTGCGACAATGAAAAATTTATTTCAACTAGTAAATAGAAGTTTAATTGAATATGGAGGTATGGATGACATGACGGTTGCCAAAAAATTGGTGTGTGTTGGAGCAGATGGAGCTTCAGTAATGCAAGGTCACAGGAACGGTCTTTGTACAAAGATTGAAACTTCATTTGCACCGTACATTATTGCAATTCACTGCATGGCTCACAGAATGAATCTAGCTTTTGGAATTGTGAGTAAGTATGCTTTGGTAAAAAAATTTGAAATTTTAATCAGAAAACTCTACTCACACTTTTGTCGAAATCCCAAGCGATTTATAGAATTCAACTCTTTGCTGATGGAATAACTAATGAGAACAAGTTTCTCAAGGATAATGATACCAGATGGATCTCTTTGGATGGTTCAGCGCATTGAGTTTTTTTAGAATATCCATCCTTGATTGGACTATTTCACACAACTCGTGATGAATTAGATCAACCAAAATTTCCTAACCTTCTTCAGAGGTTAAATAATCTAGAGACACTCTTAACTTTAGCATCTCTTCTACCCATGCTAGAGGAAATGAGGAATATTATGAAGAATTCCCAAAAAAGAGCTCTGTATATTACAGAATATGCTACGTTGCATAAGATGACATGCATGACCCTCGACAATCTCTATCGAAATCAACCAACACTATCTGATGAAAAATTTGCTAAGTGGCGAACACTCACAGATTTGAACAATCTTGATAATGTTTTACAAATCAGTGTAAATGGGGAGGTATGTGTCAATGCACGGGGAGTTAAGATACCAATGCACTTATATGCCACGGTCGACCCTGAGGAACCAAGAAAGCACCCCAGGAAGCAACTAGCAAGAGTTACAAGGGAATATTTCGACAAGATTGTTGAGTCTGTAACTACTTCTATGAAGAAAATTGCCTATGATATTTCCTCATAAATTAGAAGTAGATTCCCTCATGACAACCTACTCGAAGCCACGTCTATTGTGTTTCCTCAATATTGAAGCCTCAACAGTGCAACTAATTTTCAAAGTAAGCTACTGACTTTGATAAAACAATTTTGCATATCTAGAGAATTGAATGGAGTAACTATAAATAGAATATTAGATGAAACTCATCTTAGAGAGAAATCATCTCATTTTGCATACACTATGAGGGAATAATATGGCACAATGGAGAACCCCCACAAAGAGGGATCAGTAACAAGGCTTTGGAAATATATAGCTGAGAACGCAGTGTTGCGTGATTCAATGTCAGAATATTTGAAGCTTTTTGATTTATGTCTTACCATGATATTGGGTTCGGTGGAAGATGAGAGAGTTTTCAGTGCTTTGGGGTTCCTAAAATCAAAGATAAGAAACAAACTAGACAAAAATTTGGAAAATTGCTTGAGGCTCTATACATCTAGGTATGATGTCCACACTTTTCCTTACGATAGGGCACTGCAAATCTGGAGGTCCAAATGTGAAAGAAGAGTTTTGGGAAACACTTCAAACCAAAGTGCCAGTGGGACTATTGACTCATGTACTGGACCTACTGGTAGCATTGAGATGTAGTTAAATGAAGGTATGCATACTCAGAGTGAAGAAAACACAGACACGAATCAAGAAAGCTTTGAATTTGATGAGGATGAATGGCAACTATAAGAGATTGGTATTTATTAATCTTATTACTGTATCTCATCATTCATATTACAAAAGTATATTATTATGGTTGATAACTTGATGATATTTTATGAGTCTGTCAACTTTTTGCAATTAGAATTTAATATTGATTTGTAATTGTATTTTTCAACTTTCTATTTCCAGATTTAAAATAGCATAATAAAAGACCGTAATGTGTTTATTGATACAAATATGTTTATTTAGACATGTTTGAGAACTTAGTTTTTCATTAATTCTTTCAAAATATAGCCATATGCTACAATTCATTCAATACATCACTCTATGTGATTCTCCATGCAAAAGTCAATACAAAGTTTCAAAACCCTTTGAAAATGACCATGAATTCCCTTTTATATAAACAAGGGAGCAACAAATGCTTCAGGTCGATTTGCAACATGTGAAGACTCAACATCAAAATCACAAACTCAGGCTTCAACACAAATTTAGTTTTACATGGCCATCACATGCTGGATTAGCAATTTAACAACTGCTACATGTTTGATGTCTCCTGTTCAAAAAACATAGTTCAAAATTAAATATTAATTCAAGCCATGACAAATTAAATATAGATAATAGTAGTGCCCAAAACCTAGTAATGAGAAATAGAGAAATGCAAAAATGTTAAAACTTGGGAGAATTTGAGAATACAAATTTACAGGCTGAAGGTTTGCACCGTGCATCATAGATTCATAGGCTGGATTAGCAATAGTGAGTGCTGGTTTTTTGTTGTTCATAAAACAAAGTTATTTCAAGTGATGCTAAATTCCAAATAGAAAAAACATAAAACCTTGAAATTAAGAGTAAAAGCAGAAAACTGTGCAATAAATACTATGATTCTTAAGATTCCTGTGCCAGTTTTTGTAGGGTGCTCCACTCTTCATCTGATGGAAGGTCAATATTCTTTAAACTATGGAAAGTCAACTGCAACTTCGTCAACAATCCATATTTAGAAGAGTGACTTGACATCATTGTTTCACCCAATACCGCATTCAGAGTCGTAAATGGTTTGATGAATTCCAAAAAGCTTTGGGGAGTTGTGTTCTTAGGAAGCAAGTCTAAATCAGACTTCATTTTTATCTCCATGTTTTTTTTGTAAGCTTCTTTTCCAATGAATTTATTTGATGGGTCAACGGTCTTAGGCAAACCAAGTTTAATCTTTTGAATAAACAGGTATGCTTTTCTCAATGTGCCCTTTGATTTTCATATAAATTATTCTCAGACTTTCATTCAATTCAAACCATTCACACAACTTGTCACTCCTCTACATTATTTGCCCCCAATTTTTTTCTTGTATATACTTCATTGTATTTTTCATATTATCTTTCAATCTATCCTCCGAAGTTTTAATTTTATCATTTGCATTGTGCAGGTCTTCTTTCATTTGTGCACATTTTTTTCTTTCTTCCTCTACTTCCTCTTCCAAATGTTTTGCTTTTTCCTTCTCATGATCCAATAGGTCCTGTATTTTTCTTATTTCGGCAGCAACAAACTCATAACTTTTGTATAATTTTTGAAAACTGCCTCTTTCCTCATCAATTTTTTTATTGCTTTTAGCCTTTTTTTCTCTTAGGTCCTTCAATTATGCATCCATCTTTTCCCGTTCTACAATTTTTACTGTAGAGCCCGATTTTTTTATCTTTTTCTATAAATCATTGCACTTGTTATCTGCTGCTTTCCTCTTTGATTTTTCGTTTGCCAGGTTTTCCTGTAACTTTTCTATTTGTTTCTCCAATTTATTTTTTTCTCTCTCCACCTTTAGTAGTGAAGTGTAGACCACTTCATTAGTCCTTTTTGACACACTAATTTTGTCCACATTATGTACTTTGGAAAAATCCATTTGGAGGGTGCTAACTTGAAATTCAGAGGGATCTATTTGACTGTGTGTTGGATTTTTATCTTTAGCAGGGGGCATAACAACCATGAACTCCATCATATCTTTGTGTGGGTCATATATTGGAAATACCCTGTTCCTTGCAAGCTGTTCATCTAAAACTTCACTCAGGGCAACCCTATGAAATGCTCTCTTTTTTTCTTTATTTGCATTTGTTGTGTGTTCAATTTTTTCATAGTAATCACAAACTTGAAACTTTGGGCTTGCTGAAGAAATTGAATGTTTGAAAGGTGAAATAGGAATAACAAAGGCTCCAGTTCCACCTATGCCCGTGGTTATAACTAATGCATTACTAGGATTACCAACAACCATTCCTGATCCTATCCAACGGTCACTTTCATGTGTAGTTTTAATAATATTTTGAGTGGTCTAATCTGAAGCTGCAAATGATAGATTTGTAGTGTCAGTGGCACTTGATATAGGATTCTGAATAGTATGAGTATCTACCACTAGTGGCCTCTTGCGAGAGATATTTTGTTGCTACCCTTGTCCAACACCAAGACAACTAGTATCAATAGTAGTACCCATGCCAACCCCACCAATCGTAGTGGCACTTGACTGGACACTAATAGGAATAATATCCTCAGATCCCCCACCAGTGACAGTGGCACTTGATTCACCACCAATGGGAATACCATGATATGGTGGTGGTTGTGGATTTGAACCTGAAACAAATGCAGGTGGACCCTGAGGGTAATGAGTAGTACCTTTCCGTGATGAATATGAAGAATCAAGTCCAATGACTAGTTTAACAGGAGCTTTTGATTTTGAATTTGATGGAACTTGTACCTTAAGCGGATACCAAATGCCTTCTCCTCTGGGACCTATCCCACCACCTTCAAAACCCATTTTTTCCATAATGTTTGCCCCTTTGCTATATTTTTCTTTCATGGACTCATTGACTCCACCTAATATTTTAGGGACTATAGTAGTTGTTGGAGTGGGCTCAACCTCATACTCATTATCATCTTCACTCCTGTCATATGTTGTTGTGGGATGCTTCATATTCCACAGTTTGCTAAACTCTTCATCCTCGTCGATGGACTCAAATTCTGCACTGGTCTTTGGTTCACCGAGATTCTTCCTCATAGTCCAAAAATCATTTATTTTGGTTTGAGTCCAATAAATTTCTTTACATTCTTTCAAAATTGTTTTGGGAATAGATTTGTTATATGGATTAGTAGATTTTTGGTAGAAATTGTAGGACCTCCTATTTTGGATCCCCTGACCCTCCTCTGTTGTCCTTTGTGTGTGCAATGCCATAATTTGTGATGACATTTCTTCTCTTGAAATGTTATTTTCAGCGGCAATTTTCTCCATCTCTTTTTTTACCTCATCACAGGACCATGTTTCTAAGCTTTTCTAGCAATGGTTTACTTTCATGTTGACATAACGCTGAAGAGTTCCCATTTTTCTTAAGCCTTGCTTGAACTACACTGATTGGATCATACCGCTCGAGACCCTCATCACCAAAGCTAAAAAAAGTCAAAAAATCATGTGCTACATTGAATGCTTTTCTCTCAAATGTGAACCCTCCACATGAGAAAGGAAAGGAAGGAAATATGCTCTTCTTTTTCTGACCATGGAAGTGCCTATCTGTGCTCTCCAATTGTCTACATATTCTAATGCAAATACCCTCTTTGTCACATGTATTGGAAGTCTATATGGTTTTACTGCTGATCCGTAAAACCTTAACACAGTGTATTCTTTCATGAAATACCAGTCAGCCAATTGTATTTGACTTCTGAGTTGAATGCAATCTCTACAAGACACAGGAAATCTAGGCATTGGAGTGCTTGTAATTTCATTATACATTGGTGCCAAAAAGAAGTCAAAAAAATGGTTGTAGTTCTTCCTGTTATCATGCATCCTTATCTTTGGTGTCCATTCATCCTAAATGTCTTACAGGAACCTTGGTGTAGAGGCACCTAAGCACACAAGCATAGCAGGAGGTCAAAAGTCATAATATGAACAATTTATTGTATTTGAGTCATTCATAATATATTAAGGTTATTTGAGTCAATTGAATCATAATATGTAAGGATAAATGAAACATTTTGTCCAAAGATATCATATTTGGTCCATATTGAAATTTTAAAAGTGTCCATGTAAGAGTTTGAATCATTTATGTCAAAAATTGTAAAAATTGCAAAGTTGCAATATTGCCAAAAAGTGCAACAAAAGTGTAAAAATGAAATCCATTGGTTATGAGGTGGTTGGAGTAGTTAGAAAGGAGTTGGAAATGGTTTATAAAACCATGTTTGGTCTAAATCAAGAGGGGAGATCAATTTGGAGGGGATTTGACAAAGATTATCCATCAAACCCTCAAACTGTCATGAGGTTTTAAGGAATCTATGGCTGTCATAGATCCATGGAGGATCACATTTGATGTAATTTTTATATGTAGATGTTATTTAATGATAGATTGATGAAATATATTTCAGATTAATCCTTTATTGTACATTTTTGTGGAGTATTTGGCAAAATATGTTTGTTTTTTCAATGATTGTCAAAACCCTGCCAAGGGTTACCTAGTTTTGGGAAAATGATCATAACTTTTGATTCAACCATTGGATCTAGCTGAAATTTTTAGAGAACTTGTATAACTCAGTAATATAAATTCTGACTGAAGCGATTTTTTTTATAAAAAATATGTAAAATGTTATGGATGACTGTTTGTTACAGTTCACGGTGAAAAGCAGATTGGTGAAGGCAACAACAACCCGATTGTAGCATTTGGTGTGGTCATATGAGGGATAATATTGAAGAAAGGATATATGTGTTGGAAAGGTCTCTGAATCTTCTTTCCAATTATTTTTGTTTTACTTTATTTGGTTAAGAATTGAATATTTTGTGATCATTTTGGTGAAAACAGTTGTTAAGGGATGAAACCCTAAACTAGGGTATTCCATGGCAATAAAAAATTTGTTCTCTCATGTTATGGTGAATGTTATGATCTGAAATATTGAATGAAGGATTTTAAGGATGCAATATAACCTTTGAAATTGGTTTGAAGTTGAGAAGAGTGATTTATCTTTTTATATGTATCTTGATTCAAGTTTAAAGTTTACTCTTGAATGAAGGTTTTATGGTTTGTGACAGATGCTCTGCATCAAATTGGTATCAGAGCTAGAAGAGCTTAAGTGTGTGGGTAGAGCACTGAAGGAGGCAATCCACACCAGGACCTAGCCATGAAGGATTTGTTATTTGGTTTTTGCTGATGATTTTTTTGGTTGCAAGGTCCTCGTCCATCTAGCTACAAGAAGGCAGACAAGGAAGGTCTGTCAAGGGCCAAAGGGATGGTCCAGGGCCATGGGATGGTCCAGTGATGCCAAAAGACTAGGGAGAGAGGCAAAGAGAAGAACTCCTAGGTGAGGCATAAAGGTTGTTGGTGAGGTGATGCAACATGGAGAGGTGGACTTATGGCTGGTAAAAGCACTTGGATGGCAGCCACTACAAACTCTATTGGTAGGAGTCACAAAGAGATTGTTTGAGAAGGAAGCAGCAGCATAAAGAGGCATAAAGAGATAAAGATGAAGACAAAGGTGAAAATTTTGACTCAAAATTTTTCTTGCAAGTCATTGTACCCATTTTTCCAAGGGACTTGGAAACTTTTCAAGGTTGGGAGTATGGTGCAGAGGCACCTAAGCACACAAGCATAGCAGGAGGTCAAAAGTCATAATATGAACAATTTATTGTATTTGAGTCATTCATAATATATTAAGGTTATTTGAGTCAATTGAATCATAATATGTAAGGCTAAATGAGCCATTTTGTCCAAAGATATCATATTTGGTCCATATTGAAGTTTTAAAAGTGTCCATGTAAGAGTTCGAGTCATTTATGTCAAAAATTGTAAAAATTGCAAAGTTGCAATATTGCCAAAAAGTGCAACAAAAGTGTAAAAATGAAATCCATTGGTTATGAGGTGGTTGGAGTAGTTATAAAGGAGTTGGAAATGGTTTATAAAACCATGTTTGGTCAAAATCAAGAGGGGAGATCAGTTTGGAGGGGATTTGACAAATATTATCCATCAAACCCTCAAACTATCATGAGGTTTTAAGAAATCTATGGCTGTCATAGATCCATGGAGGATCACATTTGATGTAATTTTTATATGTAGATGTTATTTAATGATATATTGATGAAATATATTTCAGATGAATCCTTTCTTGTGCATTTTTGTGGAGTATTTGGCAAGATATGTTTGTTTTTTCAATGATTGTCAAAACCCTGCCAAGGGTTACCTAGTTTTGGGAAAATGATCATAACTTTTGAGTAAACCGTTGGATCTGGCTGAAATTTTGAGAGAACTTGTGTAACTCAGTAATATAAATTCTGACTGAAGCGATTTTTTTTATAAAAAATATGTAAAATTTTATGGATGACTGTTTGTTACAGTTCACGGTGAAAAACAGATTGGTGAAGGCAGCAACAACCCGGTTGTAGCATTTGGTGTGGTCACATGAGGGATAATATTGAAGAAAGGATATATGTGTTGGAAAGGTATATGAATCTTATTTCCAGTTCTTTTTGTCTTACTTTATTTGGTTAAGAATTGAATATTTTGTGATCATTTTGGTGAAAACAATTGTTAAGGGATGAAACCCTAAACTAGGGTATTCCATGGCAATAAAGAATTTGTTCTCTCATGTTATGGTGAATGTTATGATCTGAAATATTGAATGAAGGGTTTTAAGGATGTAATATAACCTTTGAAATTGGTTTGAAGTTGAGAAGAGTGATATGTCTCTTGATTCAAGTTTAAAGTTTACCCTTGAATGAAGGTTTTATGGTTTGTGACAGATGCTTTGCATCAAACCTTTTTTGATCATTAGTAATTGTTTTTGCATGGATTGAACAACATGCTCAACATAATTATATCTTACTGGCCGAGTTACACAATGGATATTAAAAATAATTTCAAGAAGGCTAGCACCCACTTCCCTATCATTTTCCAATCCCAGGCAAAATGTCAGCAAGGAAATAGTATCCCGAACCCATGGAACAAAAATGTTAGAATCATAAGGAGGCTTATCATTTTGATCCAACAGAGTACCATGCATTATTAGAGCTCTGATAAATGAATCTCTACGACTTGGATCAAGACTCTCATAATTCTCTGCTAGCTTTCCTAGGTCAATGTGGACGTTTGAGTTTTGTGATTCAAACCCTAGGTTCAACAAATGGGCAAATTCTCCCAAGTTTATGGAAAGAATTTCCTCTTTTGTATTTTTATTAACAATTGCTTTTTTATCTTCATCATAATTTTTGGCACAAACTATGACATAATTAGGGAAAGGGAATACCTCAAGTAACACCATGCTTCCCAATCCAACATCCCACGATGCGATTTTATTTGTTCTTTGTTTTAACATTGTGTTGAAAACAGTAAATTTTGCCCTAGTTGGATTTTCCACCTTACTAGACAATGCATATCTAATATCTATGATACGCTTTTCACCATAGATAGCAGGGTCATAAATATCATGGTATTCATCAGTGAAACCTGGTGTTTTAACCAGTTCGGTTAGGTACATTTTTTTTTCACTTGGCTTCTTGTTGAAATACTGCTTCCCAATCCCATTTTCCACATCGCTGTTAATGTTAATAATTCAAAATAATGCTAGATACAAGCCTAAAAATGCTAACCCTTAAATTGAACGATGAGATTAAAAAAAGTAAAAAAGGCGGGATGTTGGTGCTCTAGATTTTACCGGAAATTTCTATTTCACTAGATTGGCATAGACAATCTTTGTTGTAACTTGCATTCCTCAATTTAGTAGCCATTTTTGAATCTCCCTTGATTTACTAGTTTGTCCATGAAATGAAATATGATTATGATTTATGAGTCATTTATTTTGAAAACACTGAAAAGTACAAAAGTAATACCTAAAGGGCAAAATATCTAGAAGCCTGTTGTAATTTAATTAATTATTATTAATATCTATTCACCATCATAGGACAAAACATTCATTGCTTCAGTATAAATTCTGAGGACATTAAATGTAAAACGTTCAATTTCGGGCAAAGTTCTCACAACTGTGTTCACTTCCCACATTCGGGTCGAAATCCACTGTAAGCCATTGATCTGTGCTCATCCAACAGACGATGGTATATGTTGTCAGTTGTCGTGGGTCCCATGACTTTTGCCATTTTTTGGGCATGTCACCACACTCGAGTTACTTTTCTGGACTGTTTTTTTGTTGGTATTTTGGATGACTTTGTCATGTGTTGCATTGGTTTAGTCATTGATGTCAACACTTGTCTTCTTGGAGGTTTACATTATGTTTACTGGTATGGTTAGTGGCTTATGCATAGTCACCGGTACGTGTTCACCAACAGGTTATATTGTTCACCAGCAACGATGATGACTTGTTATCATTTGGAGATCATTTGGTTATGCCGAAGACATGGACTGGAAGTTTGGATTTGGTGTTTTGCTTATTGGTCTAATCGGGTTGACAGATTTACATTTACCGATAGATAGGTCTAGGTTATGGACCGGTATTCCAGATCAACACGACATGTTATGAAGATGGTTTATAGATTGGTAAAATGTATTGAGCTGACATGTTGTATCACATCAAGACTTATTTGTAATTGATTTAATTGTAATATCTTTAGTGAGCCGACCTATACATTTTCTCTTAGGTTTTGTATATATGATTGTAAGATCTTATTGAAGATCAGGATATGGTTATGGTATGAGTGTGTTTGAATATTGAAGAGCGAAAATAAGCAGATCCTTGTGTGAATCACACAAACATTATTTGAAGGTTGAAGGAAGGTTATGAAGGTGTTTTGACACTCATGTTCAGAGCTTAAATCGATACTGAATCCAACATTGTAGATGTTGTTAGGATTGATGATAGTCCCAAAGATACTGAGAGGGGGGGTGAATCAGTTTCTAACCGGTTAACAAAATATTTGACCTTATTAAGTATTTTGCATTTCAAAACAGTGTACCGGTAAACAAGAATTAATGCAGTAAATATGAACAATAAAGACAACATAGAAAGCACACCATAACACAAGATGTTTAATGAGGAAACTCAGTGTGGGAAAAACCTCGGTGGGATTTGTGACCCACAATATTCACTCACTGACCAATGAATGGATATTACTTACAAGAGGAGCCTACACATGCAGGAAGGCCAACTGCCTAGAGCTCACTGCTCAATTACAAAAGGAAGTCTCACTGACTTACAAAATGGATTATGAAAATCCAATATAATGTACTACTACAAACAACATCTGCTATGCCAGGTTCAATACCAGTTTAAGCTCATACAATAACCATAAACCCTTCTACAAAATCTGCCTTAATATTCACTCTACATATCCATCATATCATATATCCTCTCTCATATATTTCTCTCAAGTGATTTACAAGATCTCATACTTATATATGAGTCTTATTACAACATGCCATGTCGACTTACAAAAAGATATTACAATTAAATACAAAATACAATAATCAAAATCCTGTCGGCTAGGATGTCGGTAAACATTATTGTCGCTGTCGGTGAACTATCTGTCAGTGTAGAGTCTACCGGTGCCCGTGCCTGCCGGTGCCATAAGATTGCAAGGTTTCCATAAATGACAACACCTTCAATCACCTTTAACTACCATTAGAGTGTGCAATGCCAACAATCTCCCCTTTTGGCATTGATGGCAACACTTAGAGAAAAATTCAAAATTGTATCCAAAAATTGAAGTCCAAAAATCTTACCAAAATTGTGTGCTTCCCCTGAGCAGATGATCTCTTCTGCAAGTCATTTTCCTTAGTTCTACTACTCCCCCTTTGACATCAATGACAAAGGTTGTCAAAATGTCAATGAGTGCAATTTTTAGCTAGAACCTTGTAACCGGTTGGTTACAATCTGGAATAAGTCTGCTAACACCAAGTTCAAACTCTGAGTAAACCTGTTGCTATCCTTCAATGTTGCCTCTTTTCTCTGAATAGTACCAGTGAGGTGATACATTTTCTCTTCCGGTGTCTTCTATCTCTGAATAAGTGCCTCTGAGATCTCTTTCCTCAAAGAGATGAGGTTATCCAATTTAGGACTGAGTCTACATTTAAGTTCTTTTGCCTTGCCTTTTATTCTTTCCTTCTCTTTCTCCAATTTTTCAAGTTTCTCCTCAAATCCAGCTATCTCCTGTTCTATAACGGATATTGGTTCAGATGAACCAATGATATTGTCAGCTATATCATCAATTTCCTTTTGCACTTTGCTGATTTCCTTATCAATATCCACTGTCAAAAGATTTGTCTTACAAGTGTCTCTGTACAGTTCCTTGAACTCCATAATTATTTTATTTAGTGCCAGTAAGAGGGTATCAATATTTTCTGTGCACTTATTTATTGTTCCTCCAAATAATTTCTCTTTTTCCTTGTCCATTTTCTCCTTAAATATCTCTTCATTTATTTAGTCCACAGTCAGTATGTTGCCGGTTATGTATTTAGACAATGTGTCTAACTGACTCAAAGAATCCTTATTATCTACATTACACTTGGGTGTAATTAATTTAAGAATAGGAATGGTATCATATATAGCCTTATATGCCAATACATTACAATCTATAATTTTCTTAATAGAATCCAAAAGCACTTCAGTCACATTTGTGGGTTTGAATTCAGTTATGGAAGTACCAGATGACTGCCCAACTAACTTAACAATCTCCATGCAGCCAATTTCTCTGTCTCTGTCAGTTTTTCAATGTTTGCATCAATAGTACTGTCAGTAACCATTTCACTAACCCCAATCTCAATGTTATCAACTGGTATTTCAACTTCAACATTTTTTAGCTTGTGTTCCAACAATGTCAGCTAGTTGCTCAGTAGCAACATCTTTCTTCTTTTCCTTAGTACTTTCTTTATCAACTACAATATTGACCTCCTGAGTATCCATGTTCATAGTATACAAGATTTTAGATTCAGGGTTTGTATCCTCATGTGGAGTCTCCACATTCTCAGTAGCCGGTGTGTTTTCAGTTAGTACCGATGGAGTAACTAAAGGTGTTGGAAGGTTATCTGTCACTTTTATATTAGGTAGTCCACCTACCTTTCCTTTTCCTTTGTCCTTATCCTTTTGGTATACCTTGAGTGTTTTAGGTCTACTCAGTTCTTCTTGTTTCTCTTTCTCAACAAAGAAAATATCCCATTTATCTGCTGTCTCTTCTGAGATCTCATTTACTCTGCCGGCCATTAGACTTACATGCCGGTGTCCACTAGAAAAGACTGTTTTGTTAGCTTCACTAATCAACTCATCTATTTCTTCAACTGATTTCACAGGGTGAAAAACTAGCAGTTTCTCAATCTTGATTTTCTTGTCTAGATCCATAATGGCTAACCTTTTAGCATCTAGTCGCCTATACAAATCACTAGGCAAATCATCTGCAACCTCTATCAAAACTTTCTTATAAATATCAAGGTGTAAGATGATAATGTTTTCTATGCTTTCTTTCTCCTCATTTGTAAAAGTATCATACAGTTCACTTACATTTGATAAGTTACCATCATCTATTATCTCATTTAATAGGTTGTTAAGTGGAGGAATAACCTGTTTTTCCTTTCTCTTTCTAGGTGTCATCTTCTTAGCTGGTGGCCTTACTACTTGTTGCTTCTGCCTTGTTGTCCTGGTTTTCTTGGGAGGAGGAGAGGGTACCGGTGAGGGTTTTCTCTTCCTATCAACTCTTCTAAACTCAACAGGAATTTCATTGTCAGAGGATGTATCAACCGGTGAGAGATGAGCCTCCGGTTGTAATCCTTCCAGATCACTTTCCTTGATACTAGTGATATTCATTATGTTTTCCTTTATTTCTTTAACCTTCTTAGATGCACTCCTTACATATTTTTCTCTTCTCTTCCTTTGTTTAAGTGTCTGCACACCACTCTCTATTGTTTCTGCACTACCAAAAACCTTTTCTTCCGGTTCTCTAGGGGCTTCAATTAGGGCTTTGGCATATGATTCAATTATGTTTACATCAGCCTCATATCCCATTTCTGTCACCCAAACAGTTCTTTGAAGAACTGCCTCCATCCAAATTTCATCCTTCTTAATCACAAAACAAATTTGTTTTTCATACTTGTCGACAATACTTTGAGGCAACCTTTCCCTAGTCTTCATTTTTGCTTTAAATGCTTGGAAATACTCTATTATTTTATTTTCCTTGTCTGTTCCCATGCCGATGAAGACATCTAATAGTTTCCTCCCTACTGGTATGTCATAACCAAAGTCTTTCTTGCCTATATTGGGAACCTCTTTTGTAAGATACAACATCAAGCATGCAAGAAGATTGCCAAATTTGAAAGTACCTTTCTTATCTCTTTTAATTTTCTGCAGATTGTCAATCAATTCATCTTTCAACCATTCACATATATCTATCTTAGCATCATTGTTAACCATATCATATGCAGTTTTGATACATAGACTAGAAACTGAGTTCAGTCGGTTAGCATATGTGGTTTTGTATCCTAATATCATGCTAATGAATCAAACATTCTCATCCTTTACATCATTAACTCTTAGGGATCTGTTGTCATAGGTTGCACCAGTTAAAGTCATCACTGTGCTATTTAGGAACCTTTCTAGTTTTATCTGGCCTGCTACTAGTGGATGGTAAGCCAGTCACTGCCCTAACTGATTCTCTAGTGATTTTATGAATAGAGTCAAGCCAAAAGAATTCTCCATGAACTCTACTGAGTACAATCCTTACAACTTCCTTAGGAAATTCCAAAATGTCAAGGATTTCCACAAAACCTAGGGTCTCTATAACCTTATGCCTGGGTTTTATAGTTCCATTCTCATCATAGATAACATTCTTATGCATTTTCATGATTTCCTCAGAACGTAATTCCTCAATGTGGCAATGTATGTAAATTCTAGGGTCTTCTACATATGCAACTCCTTTAGGGATTTTTGAAAAAGCACCTAGGGTATCATCCCGTTTCGCTACTTCAGGGATAATCTTGAAAACGGGCCTAGGGCGTTTAATTACTTCTACAATAGTAAGCTTTGCAATGAATTCTAGAGAAGAGGAGGAAGCCATTGATAAATACCTTAATCTGCCTGATAGGTTTGGATGCTTGAAAGAACTTGCTTTACTTCTCGTTATGGATGCCTTCGCTCAGGTTTTTCACGCTCTTTGAAAGTTTGAATGCTCAGTGAATGAAAAAGAGGGAAAAATACTGATTTATAATGTCATTTCCTTCAACAACCACAATAAATGCATGTCGGTTAAGTGTAACTTAACACATCTGCCAGTAAAGAAGAAGTTCATCTTCTCACCATCAACCAAGGGTAAACTTGCATGATTTTCAATTAGTTGCAATACCCCCAAAAGGTTTCTTTTTAGTTGGATGAAGAATCTCCTGCCGGTGGAGTGATACTTTGTTCTACCGGTGAAGGAATAGTCTCATCAACATTCTGATTTCTCTTTCTAATCCATTGTTTTGAAAATTCTTGCTTTACCTCATCTACCTTCTCTTTGCCTTTCAAATTGGGTCCTTTGTTATTTGCCGGTGAACTCTTACTTCTACAAAATTTTGCAATATGTCCAATCTTGTTACAAGCATAACAAGTCACATTGTTTTTCTGAATAGCCTTTCCATATCCTATGTCGGTTTGTATTCTGCATTGATAAGATAAGTTTCCAAATCTTCCACAAACATAACATCTTACTTTCATTCTGCAATTTTTTGAATTATGACCAATTTTGTTGTATTTGGAACATTGACCGGTGGGTGCATTAGTGTTCTGATAGTTTCTAGATCTACATTGATTTTCTCTATGACCATACTTGTTACAGTTAAAGCATTTCCCATTAAATTTGTAGAAATTAGGTTGTCTTACCAGTTTGCTGTGATTATGATTGTTTGCAGTACCGGAGCTTTCACCAACTTCAAATCCAAGTCCATTAGTGTCTCCATTAGGTTTCTGACTTTTCAGCATATCATCAAGTTCTTCTGAACTTTTCTTGAATTTCTCTTTATGTTGATTTGCAGTAGCCAACTCATTTTCCAAAAATTCCTTGTCTCATAAGTTCAGTTTTATCATGTTCCACATTAATCAAATCTGTCTTTAACATATTATTTTCATGTCTGAGTCTTAGATTTTCATTTCTAGCATTATTGAGTCTCCCAGTCAAGTCATCTTCATTGTTCTTTCTGTCTTCAATGTCTTTACAAAATCTCATAGTCATGTCTTGCATTTCATTCCTCAAGGTAATGTTTTCTTGCCTCATCTTGCTTACAAGATCATTAAGAGTTTCCTTTTCATCATCATCATTCTGTATCTTCTCATGAAGTTCTCTTCTTTTGCTTCTAGCAATAGTGAGATTCTCCTGAAGTCCTTGAATGAATTCTTGTGCAGTCCTTAGATCATCTTCAAGTTTGATATTCTTAAACTTTTCTGCATCAAAGTCTGCAAGAGCTGTTTCCAATTGCTTTCTCAAGTTTTCCATCTATACCAGTGTCAGAATCTTCCTCAAGTTGCTAGGCTTTTGAAAATAGAGGACCAAGCTTTGATACCAATTGTTAGGATTGATGATAGTCCTAAAGATACTGAGAGGGGGGGGGGGTGAATCAATATCTAACCGGTTAACAAAATATTTGACCTTATTAAGTATTTTGCATTCCAAAACAGTGTACCAGTAAACAAGAATTAATACAGTAAATATGAACAGTAAAGAAAACATAGAAAGGACACTATAACACATGATGTTTAACAAGGAAACCCGGTGTGGGAAAAACCTCAGTGGGATTTGTAACCCACAATATTCACTCACTGGCCAATGAATGGATATTACTTACAAGAGGAGCCTGCACATGTAGGAAGGCCAACTGCTTAGAGCTCACTGCTCAATTACAAAAGGAAGTCTCACTGACTTACAAAATGGATTATGAAAATCCAATATAATGTACTACTACAAAACAACATCTGCTATGTCAGGTTCAGTACCGGTTTAAGCTCATACAATAACCATAAACCCTTCTACAAAATCTGCCTTAATATTCGCTCTACATATCCATCATATCATATATCCTCTCTCATATATTTCTCTCAAGTAATCTACAAGATCTCATACTTATATATGAGTCTTATTACAACATTCCATATCGGCTTACAAAAAGATATTACAATTAAGTACAAAATACAATAATCAAAATCTTGTCCACTAGGATGTCGATAAACATTATTGTCGCTGTTGGTGAACTATCTGCCGATGTAGAGTCTACTGGTGCCCGTGCTTACCCGTGCCTTAGGATTGCAAGGTTGCCATCAATGACAACACCTTCAATCACCTTTAACTACCATTAGAGTGTGCAATACCAACAAATTCTATTTTGAGCAGTACATTATCATTGGATTTAACCATCCAATTGTGTAGTCAGTGTGACTCCTATTTTGTGATTGAGCAGTGAGCTCTAGGTAGTTGGCCTTTCTGCATGTGCAGACCCCATTTGTATACACTTACTATCTATAGCAGTATCATCTGATTGTGGGTAAGATTTTTCACCATGGTTTTTCCCTTACTAGGTTTCCACGTCAAAATCTTTGTGTCATGTGTTGTGGATGTTGTTTCTCTTTCTGTTTTATGCATTAAGTTAAATCGGTACTGCTATAACTGTTAATCTGTTTACCGACACTCAAGTTTGGTTTACCGGCATTAAGTTTAAGTTGGAATAATTTGCATTTGGATTACAATTTATTGACAACTGGTTTACAACTTATTCACCCCCACTCTCTGTTGTCCTTCCCGAGACCTAACATTTTTAAGTCTTTTTAATCCTTCAACTTCCGCCAGAAATAGAGCTTTATCGACTTAATTATATTTAATTAAATGTAAAACGTTTGATTCCGGGTGAAGTTCTCACACATGTGTTCACTTCTCACATTTGGGCCGAAATCCACCCTAAGTTATTGATATGTGCTCATCCAACAGACGATTGTATTTGTTGTCAATTGTCGTGGGTCCCATGACTTTTGCCATTTTTCGGGCATGTCACCACACTCGAGTCACTTTTTCGGACTTTTTAAAAGTCTTTTTAATCCTTCAACTTCCGCTCGAAATAGAGCTTTATAGACTTAATTATATTTGATTAAATGTAAAATGTTCAATTCCAGTCGAAGTTCTCATAAATTTGTTTACTTCCCACATACAGGCCGAAATCCACCCTAAGCTGTTGTTCTATGCTCATCCAACCGACGATGGTATCTGTTGTCAGTTATTGTGGGTCCCATGACTTTTTCTATTTTTCAGGCACGTCACCACACTCGAATCACTTTTCCAGGCTATTTTTAAGTCTGTTTAATCATTTTCAACTTCCGCCCAAAATAGAGCTTTATAGACTTAATTATATTTAATTGAATGTAAAATGTTTAATTCCGGGCGAAATTCTCACAAATGTGTTTACTTCCCACATTCGGGCCGAAATCCACCTAAGTCGTTGATCTGTGCGCTTCCAACAGACGATGGTATTTGTTGTCAGTTGTTGTGGGTCCCATGACTTTTGCCATTTTTCGGGTACATCATCACACTCAAGTCACTTTTCTAGGCTATTTTTTAAGTCTATTTAATCATTTTCAATATGTTTTAAAAGTTTGTATATTAAATAGTCTTTTTTTCTATTATAAAGATAGATTATAAAATGAGTGATAGGATCAAATAAGCGGACGTGCCTTTCTTCATAAAATACTTAATTCATTGGGTGTTTTGTAAAGTAATTACTTTAATTTATTTGACACAAAAAAATGGGACCAGTTACCACATTGTATATTGATACATATAAATGATAAAATATATCCGCTTCTCAATTCTATTTTTTGAAACTATTCTAATAATATATTCACATCCTTGGTTCTCTTCTATGAAAGCGATCCCATCTACCATTCATAAATGTCTCTAATTTCTTCATAATGACAAAATATTAACTATAAATCATAGCATGTACCAATCCACGCATGCACTAGTTCAAAACTTCAACAACAAATAAGTTGGACTTTTAATTCACTTGTTTTTCGTGAGATAAATATCTATTTTTTTATATTTATAAAATTATAATCAACCATAATCAATGTACAAATAATTAATGGAATGGACTGGATTTTTTATATATATATTAAATATAGAGGAAGAAGAACTACATAAAAAAGATCACAATATTAAATTTATTTCCATTATTTAACAAAATATTGAAATAACATAGCTCATAGACAAAACACATTTGCAAAACTATCATTAATAAAATGAAATAGAAAGCATTTTTATATCCATAAGAGGCAAATTGAAACGAATTGGAATTTGCAAAATTATCATTAATATTTATGTTTCGGAAATTTACAATTTTAACATGTCTGAGACTTGAGTCCCTCAAAAACTTTAAAGCCAAAATGAGTGAGCCACTGAACCTATGAGGTTCAGGTTATGAGGACATAGCCAAAAAAAAAAACTACTAGGGGGTTGGGGCTAGGGCATAGGTAGTGGATGGTCTACCCTAAGAATCTAGCCCTCCCTCCATGTATAATTCTTCAGACAACATAAGCTGAGAGAATTCTTCAAGCCAACTGTAGTTTGGAAAGTCATCCAAGAGAAACCATTTCCAGAGAAAGTCCTTGCCAATCCACACCCATTTCCTATGACACATCAACTACTCCGCATTTAGGTTCAAAAGAAACGGTTGCCTGGCCACTAGCACTATTTGGTCAAGGAGGAGAAGCTTAGTTAATTCACTCGCCCAAGGGATCCCCGCCCCTACTTCTGCAAGGACGACAATAGTAACATTGTCTCCAAGGAAGTCTTCCTTAAACACCTTCTTTATCAACATCAACATATCCACCTTGTCTCCTCCGAGGTCCAGAAGAGACACCAAGAACTGGGAAGTAATGTCTGTGTTAACACGGTATCTATTTTTGCTAGGCAAAAAGTCTATGCCCAACACCATCCTCACAACCTCATTGGTGAACATCCCAACCTCCTTGCAGACTGATTGGAGGGTTGGGTCTTTAACGGAGCCCAAAAAGGCCCTCTAGTCCTCCGTAGAAATGCTTCTCATGCAAATAGGAGTGTCCATCTTGACAAATCAAATTACCAAATTAAACAAACTGAGCCTATAGACCTAAACCAGAGTCAGAATTTAAATACCGTGAGCTCCGGTGATTTATCTAACAAATGGCAAAGGCTAATTGAAGATGAAAGAAGCAAAGATCGTATATAAATAGTTGAAGCTCTTGATTGTAATAATACCTTCTCTAACCATATTAATTGCTTTAAATTTTTTAAAATCTTTCGTATATTGGAGAAAAATGAGAGAGAGCTCTACAACCAAGGTACACGAACGATCCTTGGCTGCAGGTCAGCTCTCTGTGTAGGGGCTCCCAGACCTAGTGGGAGTCCTCCGCATTAACTCTATTTGTGCCTCCATTAATGAAGAGAAAAACTGACGGTGAAGGGATTAATACCCGCAAAACCCCTGTCAATGGCACGAAAACATTCAGTGAAGATGTTCAACTATGGCCTTTGATGCCAGCCACCTCTCTAAATCTGAGGAATGGCCCAAATGTTTTGAAGGGTTTAAAGCCTTAGGGGACAATTCTGAAGAAACTCCTCAATGATGAAAACCATCTCATGGAACATCAGGGGATTAGAGGCCCTTGACAGGAAATATATGGTCAAAAGATTCCTAAATATGCACAAGGAAATTGATTGCCTTATGCTCCAAGAACTAAAATCAATAGGATTTTCTCTAGAAATTGGGCTAAAATCCATCTGGATTCACCAAACACCCTAAGGGTAAGGGTGGAGCTGCAATATTGCTAAGTCCTAAATGGAAGAACAAGATTCTCAAATGGGGACAATCCCCCTGTGATAGGGCAATATGGGTTATAATACAGAATGATAATGAGACATTTGGTCTTTGCTCAATATATGCTTCTAATGACTACCGAGAAAGGGGGGAGATGTGGGAATGGATTACAAAATTAGAAGACATCCCTTGGCTCTTGGGAGGTGACTTTAATATGGTACTCAATGCACAAAATAAATGAGGGAACAAGGTGGAATGGAAAGGAGCAAAGAGGATCCATTGGGAGAGGATGGTCAACAAATTGAGGTTGATTGACCCAACAGTAGGTAAAAAAGGAGAACACGATTCAATATGGTACACCTGGTGTAACCACCAACAATATAATAAGAGACTGTACTGCAGGCTAGATAGGTTCTACTTCAACAGGGACTATTTTGAAATTATCAAAAATGAGGAGGGTGTTCAGTATGCTGTCATACCATATACACTATTTGATCACCACCCCATTATGATTGGGCTAAAGATAACTAATAGTAAAATGGTCCTACCAAGCCCTAACTTGAATTTTAGATTGAACACTAGCTTGCTAAAGGGCGGTGATATTAAGTGTGCAATATACCTGGTCAGAATGTATAACAAATGTGGAAACAACAAGCCATCAAACATTGAAAGGTGGAACCAAAATATTGCAACCTGGACCTCACTTTGTCAGGTGGTAGGTAAAAAGAAAGCTAAGGATGCCAGAGCAACTGAGATGCAATTGCACAATGCATTACAAGTGGCAAAATCTGAACTGCAAGGGGATCCAGAAAGTACAACACTCACTTGTCAACTCATCAGGGCCAAAAATGATCTTAGAAGGCTACAAAACCAGAAAATTAAAGGTTGGAGAGCAAGAGCTAAGCTTAACTGGGTAGATACTAGGGATTGAGGATCCAAGTTCTTCTTCCAGATGCTCAAAATGAAATAAGCAAGAGAGAATATAGACTCCATATGGGAAGACAATAAAAACCTCTCTGAACCAAAGGAAATTATAGAATGTTTTGCTCAGTACTACAAACAATTATTTTCTGTAGAACCAATTAGGAAGGAGCAGGACAATGCAAGGAAATTAATCATGTCTTTAGTCCCCAAACTCCTTGATAAAGAGGATAGTAGGATTCTTGAAGGTGCTATTTCCAAGGAAGAAATCAAAGAACCTATAGATGCCCTCAGTAATGACAAGTCCCCTAGACCTGTTGGATTCCCAATAGAATTTTACAAAGATAATGTTGAATGGATTGTGGATGATCTCCATGAGCTATACTCAAAGGCTATTCACAAGGGATCCCTGGGAGAAAATATAAACCAAGGTCTGATCAAACTCATTCCCAAAGAGGGTGATAGAACCCTTGTTAAAAACTGGAGACCCATTACACTGTTAAATATATCATATAAGATATTAGCAAAGTTGACAGCAAGAAGATTGGAAAATATTCTACCTAAGATCATTAGTACTACACAAACAGGGTTTGTCAAAGGACGCTATATATTAGAGAACTTAATCACATGTTGGGAATAACTCCATTGGGCTAAAGAAACAAGTCAGAATGGAGCCATGTTACTCATTGACTTCGAGAAAGCCTATGACAGAATAGAATGGGAATATATTACTCAGATGCTTCAGACTCTAGGATTCCCCCCTGGGTTCTATAAACTAGTCAAAACACTATTATGTGATGCTAATGCCTTAGTTGAAGTAAATGGAATGAGATCCCCCAAATTTGCACTTTCCAGATCAATAAGGCAAGGTTTCCCCCTTGCTCCTACCCTATTTGTCATAGCTGCTGATGCAATGTTCTATTTACTCAAAGACTCCTCTGTCACTCCTCCTGTCAGGGGCATATCCTTACCTAATAAAAAGGAAATATGTAATGTCCAATTTGTTGATGATACTACAATGCTAATTAAACTTGATGAAGAGAACCTTACTGCTCTATTGGAAAATATAAATGTTTTTTGCCTTGCCTCTGGAAGTAAGATTGCTATGCACAAATCTAACTTACTTGGCTGGGATGACAACCCCCCGGACTGGCTCACAAAATTCTCTCTCAATTGGTTGGGTCCTTCTCATATGGTTAAATATCTAGGCATCCCCTTCTCTGTTCTTCCAAATCTAAAAGAATTGTGGGAATGGGTAAGGAATAAGATAGAGAAGAAACTCTCCAAATGGAATAGGAACTATTTATCTTTGGCTAGAAGATTTCAGGTCCGTCAAAAGATCTTGGCATCATATAACATCTATTTCTCCACTACCTGGCTCTTCAAGAACTATCAGTTTAACCATATCCAAAAACAGATAAGGGAATTCCTTTGGTCTGATGGGAAAGGCACCAGGAAGCAACATGCAATGAAATGTGAGTGGTGTACTATGCATAAATTGTATGGTGGGATGGGGCTAAAAGATCTTAGAACTCAAGGGATATCCCTCGCATCCAAATGGATTCTCCAAGCCATAGATGGTGAGGAGCCATGGAAAGTCCTAATAAGAAACAATATATCATCCTCAATTCCCAAAAAAGCTAAGAAGTGGAAAGGCCTCCCCATGATAGACCTTCTTCTTGGACATATAGATGTAGCCCTAGCTAGATCAGGGGTCTTTAAGTCCCTATGGAAGGCCTGGGAATAGGTGAAACATTTGGTGCAGTACAATCTAAAGGGATATAAACAGGGCCAGTTCACTAGTGATAGATCTATCTGGTGGAATCTAATTTATCATGGAAAACCATTGGCAGCTCTTCAAGGTTGCTCTGCTCTTAAATGGAACAATATGGGAATCAGACACTTTGAACATATTCTGGAGAATGGCCAACTGAGAACATGGGAGGATCTACAACTTTCCTTCTCTATTCTGGTATCCTAGAGCAGAACCTATAACATCCTTAAGTTTGCCTTAACCAACGCTCTTCCCCAACCTCACCTTTCCCACCCCCTCTTCTCCTTCTCTGCTATTAGTTGGGTTGATTGCACACCTCTTTCCTCTCTTAAAGCCAAAAACATTTATGCATCCCTCACTGAGGTAGATACCATTTTCCTTCACCTAAATAATTGTTGGAAGCTAAATTGAGAACCTGGGATATGGAAAGACAGATTAGGTAGATTCTGGATGACTCCAAATGATCCAAAAAAATAGTTCTTTGGTTGGAGACTGTTGTTAAATAAACTCCCTATTAAGGTTAAGGAAGGTAACCACTTAAACTGTAAAATTTGTAGAACCCCTGAGACTGTGAAACATAGCTTTTTTGACTATCATTTTGCAAAGGAAATTTGGAACTTGTTCGGTCTAAATCTGGATGCTAATTGTGTTGAAATCATTAATGTTGTTTTAGGCTACATTAAGGGATGTAGGAAAACTACAAATATCTTCTGGTCTTGTTTATCTTTAGAAGTTATTTGGATCATTTGGAAATACCATAATGATGATATCTTTAATAACAAAACCAGGCACCTCATTGAGTCTCTTAGGAGACTCATTTTTCATACTGTCTCAATTCAGGTCACTGTGGTTATAAAGCTAGATTCTAGATAAGTTTGACAAATAGATAAAGGAAGGTGCTACCACTGTCTACATCAGAGAGCTATCCCATGGCTTCACATGGGAGAGAGATGAGCCAGGAAAGGTGGCATTTGAGCAAGCACTCATGGCCTTCATGAGATAGATTGACTGCAGACATCTACATATGGAAATTTCTCGGGAGGAAGCTGACCTGATTCACCAGAGCACCTCACACCCTCATAGGCAAGACATTCTTGATGGCCATATGGAAGTATGGCAAGATGGAGATATGGGCTGGATGGCTTGGATCCCACCAGTGGGAGTCAACTCTTCTCCAGACTCTGAAATTTCTTTCATATAGGCTGTTACGACTCTTTAGTTTGATCTTTTTGCTCTTATAATATGATGTAATTGTGGTGTTACTCGTGGATTATAAATTTTTTGTTGATGACTGCACCCTCCTATGGTGCCTTGATGTGGTTATTCTTAGACAGTTCTAGTGATATGTAATGACCTTTTGATATTTAATCCAAAAAAATAAAAATCTTTCGTATATCTCTGCAAATCTTTCCCATAAATGCACTAGTGTGCGAAATTGGAAACAAATATAAACTAGTACCAAGTTGGCAAGTACCACATTGGAAGTCATGGGGACAAAGTGGATTGCAGTTAGTGACTAAACATATATTAAATGACCAACATTATTGATCATGACATTTGATACATGTCTATCGAATCCAATTCCATTCTGGGCACTTTTTGGTGAACTATGTCTCTTCAGAAAATTGGGCCAAAATAAAACTTTAGCTATTGATCTACGATCATCGAATGGTTTACAATCATTGATGGATTTTAGGTACGTGTCACCCTTCGCATGTCAAAGAGGCCACACTTTTCGATACATCGAGTAGAGTCCGGACTCAATGTGATGTGATGTGCATTGTCTATTAATGGCAATGAATTCATGAAATCGCCAATAAAATATATATTTTTCCATAATTAACAAAATATTAGCCAAACAAATTAAATAATTTTCAAGCGGTGGATAAAAATCACCAATACCTTTAAATAATTTTTCCTTTGGACTAAAATTTTTCGCCCATACAATTATTTGTTCCTTTAAACAAAAAATATTCGCCTCCTACAATATATATATTTCCCCATAGAGCAAGGTATTATTTGCCATAATTTTATGTAATTTTTTTACCCTAGGAAAAAATCGTCAATAAAAAAAAAATTTCGCCATCAATATGAAAATTTCCCCCAAAAAATAATGTCTGATTCGCCAGGATTTTACACTTTTGCCGGAGGGGTGGTTTCTTAAAGTTATCCCTGGGCTTCAACAACATCTTTAGGTTCAACTTTAGAAATGAAGCATACTTCTTCAACAACTTACCTTCTTCTAGTCATTACACCTTTATTCTTATCACCAATAATCTGATTTTCAGAATGATTCAATCTTACATACCTCGAAGTCTTCTGATTGTTCTGATTTTTAGGTTCCTGCACTTCTTCACTAGTAGTAGCAACATTCAGGTTAAATGTCTCTACTTGGTCATTTTGCTTAGGCTCTTGAGTCTGAATAGGAGCTAAAACAATATGCAGTCCATCATCATAACTACATGCTCTGATCTCTTTCCCAAGGTTCTCATCCACCTTCACATTTTCACTCTCTACTATCTTTCTCAGTCTCTTGTTGTAGCACTGGTAGGATTTTCTCTTTGTAAAATAACCCAAGAAAATCCCTTCACCACTTCTAGCATCATAGTTTCCTATATCCTCATCTCTCTTGATATAACATTTGCTACCAAATACTCTGAAATATATCATAGTAGGAACATAACCAAACCATAGCTCATAAGGAGTCTTACCAGTATCACCTTTGATATGAACTTTCCCTTCAATTAGCATAGTCCTTGCAACATCCAAGACAGTTATGTTCTTCCTTTCAACAACTCCATTCTGTTGAGGGGTTATAGGAACAGATAATTGTCTTATAATCCCATGCTTCTCACATAATGAATTGAATTCACTAGAACAAAATTATCCACCTCTATCAGATCTCAAACACTTCACCTTCAATCCAGACTTAGTCTCAACCTTTGCTTTGAATATCTTTAACTTATCCAATGCTTCTAATTTCTCCTTCAAAAAGAAAATCCACATAATCCTAGAATAATCATCAATTAGCAGCATAAAATATCTATCACCCTGCAAACTTCTAACATTTATAGGTCCACATAGGTCAGTATGCACAAGATCTAACAATCCACCTGATGTATACTATTTTCTCTTTAAAGAAATCGTTGTTTTCTTACCCAACTGACATTCCTTACATACCGGATTAGCAGGCTTAACAATATTAGGAAAATCTCTAACAACATGTGTAGAACTGATCTTAATCATTGAATCAAAATTTACATGACACATTCTCCTATTTCACAACCAACTCTCGTCAGTTTGAGCAATCAAACAACTTTTCTCACCATCATTCAAATGAAATATGTTACCTTCAGTCTTAGTTCCAGATGCAATTTCTATACCAGAGGCATTTAAGATCTTTCATTTTCCATCCTTGAATTGTAGATCATAACCTTTACCAACCATCTGTCCAACACTCAAAATATTATGCTTCAAACCTTCAACATACAATACATCATCAGTGTTATGCTTACCATCAAAATAAATAGAACCTCTCCCACAAATTACACAAACTTGTCATCTCCAAATCTAACTATCCCACCATCATATCTTTCCATACTCACAAATTTTCTTTTATCACCAGTCATATGATGTGAACAACCACTGTCAATTACCCATTCATCTTTCTCTTCAAATTTAGTAGCTAAAGTTTTCTCCTCAATATTACAACTTGTGGAATCAACAGGTATAGGTTCATCTTCCTTAATGATAGGGAATACAACTTCATCTCTTTCTGATTCTTCATCTGTAATACCTTCATTAGCGCCATAATAACAGTTCTTATAATTCCTATGCTTTCAGTTAGGCTTGTAAGGCTTATCATACTTCTCATGCTTTCCATATCTATCATTCTTATCAAACTTATCATGCATGTCATACTGAGCCATTCTCTTCGGAAATCTAGAAGCAAAATGTCCTATCTTATTACAAGAGAAACATTTCAAACATAAATTTCCATCATACTTACCGACTCCTTTAGGAAATCTTCGAGCAATCAGTGCTTCAAGTTCATCCAGCTCTCTTTCTTTCTCTTCCATCTCTCTTCTCTCTCTTTCCTATCTAGATATTTTGCACTCATCGGGATCATATTTCTACTTACCGGATACAGATGCAGATGCTCTAAATGTAGTCTCATACTTTCCATGTGATTCTCCAAATTCATTCAGTTCAAATGCTGCAATTTTCCCAACCAACATATCTCTTGTTATTGTAGTCACATTGCGGATCTCATCAATAGTAGCAACCTTATGTTTATAAGTAGGAGGAAAAGATCTTAGTACCTAAGCAATAATTTCATCTTCCTCAATGGTTCCACCGACACATCTGATACCTAGAACACGATCATTCACCTTAGCCATGAAAGAGTGTATGTTCTCATCATCTCCCATCTTTAATGTCTCATATTTTCCTCTTAAACTCCGCAACCTAGAAACCTTCACTTGTCTCATATCTTTAATGTCTCATATCTCCCAGATCTCATGTGCAGTCTGAAGTCCCATTAGATTTGTCATCTAAGAATCAGTCAAGGAACTAAACAATGTTTCCTTCACTCTAATATTATATTTATCTTCCTTGATCTCATCAGGAGTAGACTGTCCATTCTGAGGAACTATATAGGCATTCTTTGTAATCTTCCAATAATCTTCTCCAAGACACTTCAAGTGCACTTCCATCCGATCCTTTCATATAGCATAGTTACTCCCACCAAATCTCAGACTGTCCTTCTTAAAGATAACACCTTGAGCTGCCATCCCAGATATCCTCAAGAGATTAAGATTCTAACGAAGGATCTAGCTCTGATACCAATTGTTAGCACCAACCAAGAAGGAAGATTGAGAGGGGGGGAATCAATCTTCATTGAATTAGCAAATTTAACAACAAAACCAAATCTGATAAACTGTAGTAATAAGATAGATAAGCAAATTGAAAGCAAAAAACACAACACCAAGATTTTGATGTGGAAAACCTGGTTATGGTAAAAACCACAGTGGGAACCTACCCACAATAAGATGATACTCTGCAATAGTATGCGAAGATATTACAATGGGGAATGCACATGCATTCAGGAACATTGCCTAGAGCTCACTGCTCATATATAATGGCCCAAAAGGCTACAACCCTCAGGGAAGTCTCACTGACTTACAACAAGATTCAGACTACAATTCGGAAGAAATGAAATGAAAGAGTAGCATCTCCAAATGCTTGATTATAGTTCTGGTTAAGCACATATGTATTCTCTGCAACACCAATCTCTCCTCAATCACAACAAAATAGTGTCATCATATACTTGGAGATCAGACAGTCACAAACAAGGATTGCCCTGGTTCATACTAGACTAATAGTGTCATCATATACTTGGAAGAGCCAAAGAATTACTAAGAGACAATTCATAGACAACAAAATAGGTGAACATACCCCATCCTCACCTTTCTAGTCAAAGCCATCCTAGAGATAAAAATCTCTAGTTAGAGACAACCCGGAAAAGCTAAAAGACATGTCACCAAAAGATAAAATCAAAAGAAAACCAAAACTTGACACTGACATTCAATGAAATCCTCAAGTTATTAGTGTTTATTGCCACATATGTTAACATGTTTGATTTGATCATGATTTTGTTTTCCTGATAAAGGATAGATAATGCTAAAAAACCATGTTGTTGCCAAAGTCTGCCAAAAGATTTGATTTGTTGAAAGCCCACTGCTGATTGTGTCTTATCTAAAATTGACTAAATTCATGAAACTAATACCTTTATTGTGGATTGTGCGCAAAAAGGAGGAGGAATGAAAAGGCAATGCTCCTCAAACAAGCGATGCTTAGGGTACCATTTCCATCATTAGATTTAGGATTTTGCCCTAGTTATAGATTGTACCTGATTTATTATGGAAGGAAAGGGTGAAAAGGGATTTATTATGAATGGCTAACCAATCTTAGGTAGATCAATAAGAAGCCATGATAGGAAAGGGTAAATTTATTATGAGATGGTAGGATGTGAGTGTGTGCAAAGGGAAAGGATAAGTCTAAATCCTCAAGGAGGGAGGAGCAATGTCTCTACACATGGTGTCGGTAACTCGGTTTTCACCATGGTACTTGCCCAGGGCACCACTAAAGTGGTTTTCACAGTTGGACAAATTTATTTCTCTTTACTTTTTTTATTTTTTTAAATTTTTTGTGTCACAAGATGCTTGTTTCCTAGGTTTTCACCAAGTAACAATTTTATTTTTTTTATAGTTTTTTTTTTGTATTTTTGACATTTTTTAGTTTTTTTTAACACTAGGGTACTTTGACAAACTATGTGTAAAACCTGTAAAGGTGCATGCTGTTGATAGGATCCTCCAAAGGTTCTCCATCTAGTGTTGAGAGATGATATGCACCTAATCCATAGACTGTTATGATGAGGTAAGGGCCAAGCCAATTTGGTTCGAACTTACCCTTCTTCTCTCTGTCTTGCTGATTTTTAGGATTCTCTCTTAGAAATAAGTCACCTACCTCGAATGTGTGAGGCTTTACCTTATGATTGTAGCTTCAAATCATTCTTTCATGATATGCTTTGAGATGATTGAAATCAGTTTGTCTATGCTCATCCAATAATTCCAAATCTTGTAAGCGAGAGACCTGATAATCTTCATCATTGATTAGATTTCACAAAGAAAATCATAGGGATGGTAGCTCGACCTCAATAGCCAAGATAGATTTGACACCATAAACAAGTGAATAAGGTGTATCTCTAGTAGATTTGCGAATACTTGTGCCGTAGGCCCAAAGCGTGGGATTGAGTTGGATATGCTAGTTACAACCAACGTCATTGACTGTCTTTTTAAGGATTTTGAAAATAGTTCTATTAGACGCCTCATCTTGACCATTACCTTGGGGGTAATATGGGGTGGAAAAATGATGACAGATATGGAAAGGATCACAAAGATCACAATCATCTTGATTATTGAATGGACATCCATTATTTGTGACAATGGGAAGAGGAACACCGTATCGGCAAATGATATAGTTAAGGATAAAAGTTGCAATCTTCTTTCCAGTGACTTGGGTGAGGAACGAATTCAATCTATTTTATAAAATATTTTGTGGCTGAAATAATAAATTTATGGCGATTGGAAGAGGGAGGGAGAATCTTACCTATGAGGTTGAGTCCCCACTAACAAAAGGGCTGGATGGAGTGGCAATCGGCTAAAGTTCCTGCACTAGTGTATGAATAAGGTCTCCATGAATCTGACACTTCTTACACTTTCTAACAAATTGATATAACTCTTTTTTCCATAGTAGGCCAATAGTATCTAGTCCTCATCAATTTATTGGCTAAGTTTGGACCACTAGAGTGAGCACCACATATACCTTCGTGAACCTCACGTAACACAATTTGAGCTTCGTCACTTTCTAAACATCTAAGGAGAGTACCATCTAGACCCCAATGATAAAGGGTATTGGCTCAAATGACATATCAGGAGGATTGATGAATGAAGGTATGACGTTGATTATTGGAAAGATCAGGTGGAAGGATATTGTCATGGAGGTAGGTGAAAGTGGCACTGTACCAAGGGGAATCAGGACCAACAACACATATCATCTCATCTGGAGTGATCTTATATGAGGGAACCAAAATATTATCCATCAATAACTCATAGTGGGTCTCATTCTAGGGCATATCAATCAAAGAAGAAATGGTAGCTGTTGACCCCTTTTTTGTCAGCAAAGCTGAGGATCCAATTTGAGCAAATTCTAATTTGCTCGCATAACTTGCGTGTTATGCACATTGCTTAAAGTAGCAGTGAAGGGGTTTCTTTTTGCCCTTGCATCCTTTTTGGGCTCCAATTATATTTATGAGTTGATAGAGTCGATTGGTCAAATCACTTAAGTTTTACCGCTTGGAGGGTATCCCTATCATTCATGGGCTGGTTCCCCTTTATTTCCTCTTGCCGGTCGATGGCGATTTTATCTCAGATGCGAGGGGCTCTTCGCTTATCTCGCATGCTTTTGAAGGAAACAGGAAGACTGTGCGGGATAAGAAACATCAAAGGCGATGAAGTTTTCTGCCTTATCCCATGGGGTTAGAAAGACATCAATGAAATCTCATGGTATAAGAGTTTGTGACAAGACAATGTTTTTTCTCTTATTCGACGGGGTAAAATGGAGACAAAAAATGTCGCGCGAGATAAGAGAAGTCTAAGGCAGGTGTTTTCCCCTTATCTCGTGGAGTTAAAAGGATCACAATGTGATGCTGTGGGATAAGAAGCAATTTTAGCAAAAGGGACAAATGCTTATCCCATGAGGGTAACAGACAATGCATAAGGTCATGCAGGCTAAGAGAACAAAGAGAAAATGAAAGACTTTCTTATCCCATGCATTCCTGCGGGATAAGAAAATAAAGGTAAAGCAAATAACGCTTATCCCGTGAGGTGAAGCTGAGTGAAGAAAGATGTCACAGGATAAGAAAAAAAGGAAAACTCAAGGAGGCTTATCTTGTAAGGTGGAGCAGAGAGTGAAAAAGGTGCGCGGGATAAGGAAACAAGGAAAGACCTGGTGGCATGATTGGCATAACTAATGCAGATGAGGTGATGTAGTTGAAGATAGATGATGAGATTTTATGATTAGATGACTTGATTAGTTATTTGTGTTGTCATTGATGACAACTAATGATGATTAATGATGTTATCTGATGTTTAGTTTTTCATCTAAGTGATTTAGTCTACCAGAGACAGGGTTTACCGACAATATACAGAAGACTATGAAATAGGACTTTGACCGGTAAATGTAGAGATGTTTTACTTGAAGTGGAGGTTTGGTGATGATTGGTGATTTGCGGTTTGGAATGTAATATTTTATCATGGAAATGAGTATCTGATCGAAACTGCATCTTGTGATGACTATCAAAAGGCATGTTTCTAATTTTTGATGAAGTCTTGCTAGGATTTTAGTAGGGTTTTAGAACCGGTGAAGAAATCATAAAACCAACAATGACTTTTGGTATGGTGGTGATCGACATCAAGTTTACATATTGATGATAACGCGACACAAACAATGTGAAATATTTGAAATATGTTTTGGTGCATTTGGTGAGCGAATATCTTGGGAATGTGCAAAGTGCTTAGCAAAATGAGCTAAGGGTTTGACTTTGTACCAGACAGGGATAACTTTAAGAAACCCCCCGGGTAACTGTGTAAAATCCTGGTGAATCAGACATTATTTTCGGGGAGGGAATTTTCATATCGATGGCAATTTTTTTTTTTTAAATGAGGAAAAAATTATTTTGTATTGGCGATTTTTTTTCTAGGGTACGAAAATGCCATAAATTTTTGGCAAATAATACCTTGTTCTATGGGGAAAATATTTATTGTGGGAGGCAAATAATTATTGTTAAAAGGAACAATATATAATTGTATGAGCGAAAAATTTTACTCCGAAGGAAAAATTATTTAAATGTATTGGCATTTTTTATCCACCGCTTGAAAATTATTTAAATGTATTGGCAATTTTTATCCACCGCTTGAAAATTATTTAATTTGTTTTGGTGAATATTTTGTTATTTATGGTACAATATATAATTCATTGGCGATTTCATAAATTCATTGCCATTAATAGACAAGGCACATCACATCACATCAGTACATCACATCACATAATACATTGAGTCCGGACTCTGCACGATGTATCAATAAGCGCAGCCTCTGTGACATGTAAAGGGTGACACATACCTAAAATCTATCAATGATTTTAAACCGTTCGATGATCGTAGATCAATGGATGAAGTTTTATTTCGGCCCAATTTTCTGAAGAGAACATAGCTCACCAGAAAGTGCTCGGAATGGAATTGGATTCAATAGACACGTATCAAATGTCACGAATCATGATTGATAATTTCATTCATTTAATATATATCTATTCACTTACGTCAATCCACTCTATCCCCATGACTTCCAATGTGATACTTAGCAATTTGGTATTGGTTCATAATTGTTTCCAATTTCACACACTCATGCATTTATGAGAAAGATTTGCAGAGATACGAAATATTTAAAAAAATTTATAGCAGTTAATACTGTTAAAGAAGTAATTATTACAATCAAGAGCTTCAACAATTTATATACGATCTCTGATTCTTTCATCTTCAATTAGCAGTTGCCATTTGGTAGATAAATCGTCAAAGCTCACGGTATTTTAGGTTTATAGGCTCACTACTTAGGTTGTTTAATTTATTAATCTATTTTCTCAAGATGGACACTCCCATCCACTTGAGAAGCATTTCTGCAGAGGATCAGAGGGCCTTTCTAGGATTCGTTAGAGACCCAACCCTCCAATCAGTCTACAAGGAGGTTGGGTCATTTACCAATGAGCCTGTGCGGATGGTGCTGGGTAGAGAATTTCTATGAAATGAAAATAGGTACTATGTTAACACGGACCTTACATCCCACTTCTTAGCGTCTCTTCTAGACCTGGGAGGAGACAAGGTGGATATGCTGATGCTGTTGAGGAAGGTTTTTAAAGAAGACTTCCTCAGAGATGACATTACTCTTGTCGTTCTTGCAGAAGTAGGGGTGGGGATCCCTTGGGCAAGTGATTTATCCAAGCTTCTCCTCCCTGACCAAACACTGCCAGTGGTGAGGCAACCGTTTCTCCTAAACCTAAATGCGGAGCAGCTGACGCGTCACAGAAAATGGGCGCAGATTGGCAGGGACGTCCTCCGAAAATGGTTCCTCTTGGACGACTTTCCAAACTACATGTGGCTTGAAGAATTCTCTCAGCTTATGCTTTGTGAAGAATTCTACATGGAAGGAGGGCTAGATTCTTAGGGCAAAATTGTAAACAATTTCACTACCTGTAGTTTTTTTTCCTATGTCCTTGAACCCTAATAGGCTGAGTTCCAATGGCTCACTCATTTTGGCTTTTAAGTTTTTGGGGGACTCAAGTCTCTGACAAAAAAATTGTAAATTTCAAAAGCATAAATATTAATGATAATTTTTCAAATTCGAGTTTGTTTCAGTTTGCCTCTTATAGTCTTATGGATATAAAAATGCTTTCTATAATTTTATTTCATTTTTATTAATTAATTTCTTTCAAATGCTTTTTGTATATGAGCTACGTTATTTCAATTATTTGTTAAACAATGGAAATAAATTTAATACCATGATCTTTTTTATGTAATGCTATAAAAAAAAAATTCAATTCATTCCATTAATTATTTGTACATTGATTATGGTTGATTATAATTTTATAAATATATACTATATAGTCATTCAAAATACAAAATTTCAAAAGTATCAAGATACAAAAGTTTATCAGTAAAGGTTTTTTCATTCTATTAATTCAAAAGTTTCAAGATACAAAATTTGCCCACAGCTTATAGCAAGTAGACAAAAAAACTAGTTCATTGCCGATAGGCCGCTCACTCAGTCTCACTATCCCCCTGGGTCGCCTCCTCCCAGTCCTTTCCCTCCTTGGAGGTCGATGCTTTGGCTTTCCCTTTTTCCGCTTCAGCTTTCATTTTAGGAATGCAGTTTAGGCACCCGAAGTCGGGGTTGCCCTCCAAGCTTGCCAGTAGCTGTATGGCCCTTCCTTCTTTAGCCCTATCTCTCAATGCCCTACCAACCTCCATCCTTTCCACCACATGCAAAGCCTTCAGGACTTCATCCACCCTCGTTAATTTCACAAAGAGTTTCATCGCTTCCTACCCCACTCGGGCTCGTTCACAACAATGGTATTTGATTTCATCCTCTAGGCCATGAATAAAAGGAAGCAATTCCTCCTGGTCATCCCCTTCCTTAATTAGAATGCCAACTCCTGACACCACCCACTCCAAGATTGAATCCAGGTTAATCAAAAACTCCCCATCAATCAATTTGACCAATGTGAGTTTTACCTTTTCCACCTCCGGTTTGAATTTACAGGCCCACGCCATAATCAAAGAGTAAACCTCCATGTTAGTTCGATACCGGTGACTGATATGTGCCACTTCCTCCACAAGCATTAGTCGAGCTGCTGCCCACAACTTCTCCTCCTTAAACCCGAATAGTCCTTGCATTCGTTTATCAAATACTTTGCCCAAAAAGGGCACAAACTTCTTGTCTGTTCGAAGTGTGAAATTGGCCTCCATTGTCACCTGCAATTTCAAAATCACTTCCTGCAAAAAATGTCTTACAAAAGGTACGATTCTATGAACTACAGATTTGTTCCGCAGCTACTTCAAAGCAAAAAGTGGTACACACTACACAGATCAAAAGGTAAAAAAATATGCCTTCGTCTTATAGGCCGGGTAATGAATGTGCATGATAAGACATTAATGCCATTAGATCAGGAAAAAGATTTCCTGCCATCCTCCCCTTCCTCCGTTCGTGCGACATGCCGCAGGCAACTCCTTCTGCAACAATTAATCACCACCTTGGCATTTGTACTTTCCAAATTTGCTCGCCTTAACAAGTTGAGGACTACAATTGCACATTTTTAAAAATTAATACACTAAATTTATGTTGAACTTTAATATATATTTTTAAACTATTTTTGAAAATTATATATCGTAAACATATTTTCAAAGTATTTTGTTAAACTTTAAATTAATATTTTAGATTTAATATTTAATGTTTTCTTGTTAATATTAAACTTTTACCTTTCAAATTGTATATCAAAATTTATATTTTTATTTAGTTATTTGTTTTATTCTAGAAACTAAATTTCATGTTTTATACTATTTTTGAATTTCAAATTTTTACAAATAATATTAACATTATATTTAATAGTTATCTCAAACTATTGCACATCTTTAATTACAAATAATATTATACTATATTTAATAGTTATCTCAAACTATTGCCCGGAATTGAACATTTTAAATTTAATTAAATTGAATTAAGTCTATAGTCTATAGACTATAAATCTCTTTTTCGGGCGGAATTTCAAAATGACTAAATAGACTTTAAAAATAGACCTGAAAAGTAACACGAGTATGGTGACATACTAGAAAAAGTTGTGGGACCCACTTCATCTTAAAACAGGTACCATGGACCGTTGGATGAACAAAGATCAATGACTAGGGTGGATTTCGGCCTGAATGTGGGAAGTGAACACCTTTATGAGAACTTCACCCGGAATTGGATATTTTAAATGTAATTAAATATAATTAAGTCTATAGCCTAAATTATATTTAATTATTTTTTGGGCGGAGGTTTAAAATGATTAAATAGACTACAAATCAAACCCGAAAAGTGACACTATTATGATGACGTGCTAGAAAAATGGCACAAGTCGTGGGACTCACTACATCTTAAAACAGGTACCATCGACCGTCGGATGAACAAAGATCAACGACTTAGGGTGGATTTCGGGGTGAATGTGGGAAGTGAATAGATTTATGAGAACTTTGCCCGAAAAAGTGACACGAGTATGGTGACATGCCTGAAAACTGGCAGAAGTCATGGGACCCACGACAACTGACAACAGGTACCATCGTCCGTTGGATGAGCAAAGATCAATGGCTTAGGGTGGAATTCGGCCTGAATGTGGGAAGTGAACACGTTTGGGAGAACTTCACCCGAAATTGAAACATTTTAAATTTAATTAAATATAATTAAGTCATTAAAGTACTTTTTCAGGTGGAAGTTTAAAATTATTAAACAGACTTAAAAATCAGACCCATAAAGTCACAATAGGTACCTTGGTCCCTTGTCCGTTGGATGAGCAAAGATCAATGACTTAGGGTGGATTTCGGCCCGAATGTGGGAAGTGAACACATTTGGGAGAACTTCACCCAGAATTGAAATGTTTTAAATTTAATTAAATATAAGTAACTCTATAAAGTACTTTTTTGGGCAGAAGTTTAAAATTATTAAATAGACTTAAAAAACAGACCCGTAAAGTCACAACAGGTACCTTGGTCTCTCGTCCGTTGGATGAGCAAAGATCAACGGCTTAGGGTGGATTTCGACCCGAATGTGGGAAGTGAACACATTTGGGAGAACTTTGCCCGGAATTGAACGTATTACATTTAATGTCCTAAGAATTTATACAACATGATTCATAATGTCCTCGGAATTTATACTAAAGTAATGAATTTTTTGTCCTTCGGCATCGAATAGTTGTTAATAGTAATTAGTAAAATTACAACATGATTCTAGATATTTTTCCCTTTAGGTTTTACTTTTCTACTTTTTAGAGTTTTCAAAATAAGAGACTCCTAAATCATAATCATCTTTCATTTCTTGGACAAACCTATGAATCAAGGGAGATTTAGAAACAACTACTAGATTGAGGAATGCAAGTTGCAACAGAGACTGTCTGCGCCAATCTAGTGAAATAGAAATTCCAATTTCTGGGTAAAATCTAGAACACCTACATCCCACCTTTTTTTCTTTTGGTAATCTCGTGGTCCAATTTGAGGGTTAGCATTTTCAGGTTTTTATCCAGCATTATTTTGAATTATTGACAATAATAGTGATGGGGAAAATAGGAAGCAGTAGTTCAATAGGAAGCCAAGTGAAAAACAAAATGTACCTAACCGAACTGGTTAAAACACCAGGTTTCACTGATGAATACCATGATATTTATGACCCTACTATCCATGGTGAAAAGCGTATCATAGATATTAGATATACATTGTCTAGTAAGGCGGGAGATGCAAACAGGGTAAAATTTACTGTTTTCAACCCAATGTTACAACAAAAAACAAATAAAATCGCATCATGGGATGTTGGATTGGTAAGCATGGTGTTTCCTGAAGTATTCCCTTGCCCTGATTTTGTCATGGTCTACACTGAAAATTATGATGAAGATAAAAAAGCAATTGTCAATAAAAATACAAAAGAGGAAATTCTATCCATAAACGAGGGAGAATTTGCTTGTTTGTTGAACCTAGGATTTGAAGCCCAAAACTCAAACATCCAAATTGACCTTGAAAAGCTAGCAGGGAATTATGAGAGTCTCGATCCAAGTCATAGAGATTCATTTATCAAAGCTCTAATAAAGAGTGGTACTGGTATTGTGTTGGATCAGAATCATAAGCCTCCTTATGATTCTAACATTTTTGTTCCATGGGTTGGGGATACTATTTCCTTGCTGTCGTTTTTCCTAAGATTGGAAAATGATAGGGAAGTGGGTGCAAGCCTTCTTGAAATGATTTATAATATCCATTGTGTAGGTTAGCCAGTAAGATATAATTTTGTTGAGCACGTTGTTCAATCCATGCAAAAACAACTACTAATTATCAAAAAAGGTTCGTGTAAGACATTTAGGTTCTCATCCTACTTGTGCTATCTCCTTCTATCCAAGTATCGTGCAATATTCGAGACCAACAAGCTTCAAATTGTGAGCTATAAGATTGATGAGAAGACTGGGAAGAGAACAAAGTGTCCAATATATGATTGGATGCCAAAGATAAGGATGCATGATAACAGGAAGAACTACAACCATTTTGTAGACTTCTTTTTGGCACCAATGTATAATGAAATTACAAGCACTCCAATGCCTAGGTTGCTTGTGTCTTGTAGAGATTGCATTCAACTCGAAAGTCAAATAGAATTGGTTGACTGGTTCTTCATGGAAGAATTCACTGTGTTAAGGTTTTATGGTTCGGAAGTAAAACCATACAGACTTCCATTACATGTGACAGACAGGGTATTAGCATTAGAGTATGTACGGCAATTGGAGAGCACAGATAGGCACTTCCATGGTCAGCAAAAGAAGAGCATATTTCCTTCCTTGCCTTTCTCATGTGGAGGGTTCACATTTGAGAGAAAAGCATTGAATTTGGTACGTGATTTTTTGAGAGTTTTTAACTTTGGTGATGAGGGTCATTGGCAGTATGATCCAATCAGTGTAGTTTAAGCAAGGCTTAAGAAAAATGGGAACTCTTCAGCGTTATGTCAACATGAAAGTAAACCATTTCTAGAAAAGCTTAGAAACATGGACTCTTGGGATAAGGTTAAAAAAGAGATGGAGAAAATTGCAGCTGACAAAAACATTTAAATAGAAGAAATTTCATCACAAATTATGGCATTGCAAATGCACACAGAGAGGAAAACAGAGGAGGGCCAGGGCATCCAAAATAGGAGGTCCTACAATTTCTACCTAAAATTTGCTAATCCATCTAACAAATCTATTCCCAAATCAATTCTACACGAATGCAAAGAGAATTATTTCACTCAAACCAAAATAAATGATTTTTGGAATATGAGGAGGAATCTCGGTGAACCAAAGACAAGTGCAGAATTTGAGAGCATTGACAAGGATGCAGAATTTAGCAAATTGTGGGATATGGAGCATGGCAGGACTGAAGGTGATGATGATGAGCATGAGGTTTCCATTGAGCCCCCTCCAACAACTACTATAGTCCCCAAAATATTATGTCGTGTTAGTGAGTCCATGAAAGAAAAATATAGCAAAGGGGCAAACCTTGTGGAAAAAATGGGTTTTGAAGGTGGTGGTCTAGGTCCCAGAGGAGATGGCATTTGGTATCCACTTCAGGTACAACTTCCATCACAGTCAAAATCAAAAGGTCATCTTAAACCAGTCATTGGACTTGATTCTTTAGATTCATCACGAATAGGTACTACTCATTACCGTCAGGGTCCACCTACATTTGTTTCAAGTTCAAATCCACAACCACCAGGTCCACCACCACATCATGGTATTCCCATTAGTGGTGAATCAAGTGCCACTACCACTGGTGGGGAATCTAGGGATAGTATTCCTATTATTGTTCAGTCAAGTGCCACTGTGATTGGTGGGGTTGGCATGGGTACTACTACTGATACTAGTTGTCTTGGTGTTGGACAAGGGCAACATCAAAATATCTCTTGCAAGAGGCCACTAGAGGTAGATACTCAATCTCATACTATTGAGAATCCTATATCAAGTGCCACTGACACTAGGAATCAATCATTTGCAGCTTCAGATCAGACACCTCAAAAGACTATGAAAACTACACATGAAAGTGTCAGTGGGAGTGGGACAACATCAGGAACTGTTGTTGGTAATCTTGGTCAAGCATTAGTTAAAACCACTGGAATAAGTGGAGCTGGAGCCTATGGTATTCTTATGTCACCTTTCAAACATTCAATTGCTTCAGCAAGCCTAGATTTTCAATTTCGTGATTACTATGAAAAATATGAACACACAACAAAAAAAAAAGAAAAAAAAAGAAAGCATTTCATAGGAATTCCATGTCTGAAGTTGTAAATGAATAGCCTGCAAGGAACATGGTATTTCCAACATATGACCCATAGAAAGATATGATGGAGTTCATGGTTGTTATGCCCCCAAGCCCATCTAAAGATAAAAATCCACCACACAGTCAGATAGATCCCTCTCAATTTCAAGTTAGCACCCTCCAAATGGATTTTTCCAAAGTACATAATGTGAACAAAATTAGTGTGTCAAAAAGGACTAACGAAGTGGTCTACACTTCACTGCTAAAGGTGGAGAGAGAAAAAAACAAACTGGAGAAACAAATAGAAAAGTTACAGGCAGACCTGGAAAACGAAAAATCAAGGAGGAAAGCAGCAGATAGCAAGTGCAATGATTTACAGAAAAGGATAAAAAATTCGGGCTCTGCAGTAGAAATTGCAGAGCAGGAGAAGATGGATGCAGAATTGAAGGACCTGACAGAAAAACTGGCTAAAAGTAGTAAAAAAATTGTTGAGGAAAAAGCCATTTTTCAAAAATTATAAAAAAGCTATGAATCTGTTGCTGCCGAAATGAGAAAATTACAGGACCTATTGGATCATGGGAAGGAAAAAGAAAAACATTTGCAAGAGGAAGTAGAGGAAGAAAGAAAAAAATGTGCACAAATGAAAGAAGACTTGCATAATGCAAATGATAAAATAAAAACTTTGGAGGATAGATTGAAAGATAACATGAAAAATACAACGAAGTATATACAAGAAAAAATTGGGTGGCAAATAATGTAGAGGAGTGAGAAGTTGTGTGAATGGTTTCAATTCACTGAAAGTATGAGACAATTTTTTATAAAAATCAAAGGGCACTATGAGAAGAGCACACATGTTTATTCAAAAGAGGAAATGGAAAAAAAAATTCTGAAAGTAGTCTACAGTTCCAGTGACAGCTACTTGGCATCCAAGGGAATTAAGAGCCGCATTGATGCCATAGTTAAGACATCATCTATCATTCAAAAATGCTAGAAGCTAAGGGAAACATCAGAAGTTATGGAAAGTTGTGGAAAAAAGATAACGAGGCTGCAAGAAAAGAAAAATAATTTGATTAAAATTGGTTTGCCTAAGCCTATTGACACATCAAATAAATTCATTGGAGAAGAAGCTTACAAAAAATTCATGGAGATAAAAATGAAGTCTGATTTAGACTTGCTTCCAAAGGACACAACTCCCAAAAGCTTTCTGGAATTCATCCAACCATTTACAACTCTAAATTTGGTATTGGATGAAACAATGATGTCAAGTAAATATTCTAAATATGGAATGTTGACGAAGTTGGAGTTGACTTTCCATAGTTTCCAGAATATTGACCTTCCATCAGACGAAGAGTGGAGCACCCTACAAAAACTGGCACATAATTCTTAAGAATCATAGTATGTATTGCACAATTTTCTTCTTTTATTCTTAATTTCAAGGTTTTATGTTTTTTCTGTTTGTTATTTTGCTAATCTAGCCTATGAATCTATGATGAACTTGCTATTGCTATTTTGCTAATCCAGCCTATGAATCTATTTTATGAATAGGAAAAAAATAGCACTTGCTATTGCTATTTTGCTAATCCAGCCTATGAATCTATGATGCATAGTGCAAAACTTCAGCCAGTAAATTTGTATTCTCAAATTCTCCCTTGCTTTAACATTTATTCATCTCTCTATTTCTGATTAGTAGGTTTTAGGCACTGCTATTATCTATGTTTGATTTGTCATGGTGTGAATTAATATTTAATTTTGAACTCTATTTTTTGAACAGGAGACATCAAACTTGTACCAGATGTTAAATTGCTAATACAGCATGTGATGGCCATATAAATATGTGTTGAGTTTGTGATTTTGATGTTCAGTGTTCACATGTTGCAAACTTGTAATTCGAGCTGAAGCTGTTGTTACTCTCTTGTTTCTATAAAAGGGAATTCAGGGTCATTTTCAATTTTGCAAAGGGTTCTGAAACTTTGTATTCACTTTTGCATGGACATTGGAGAATCAAATAGGAGTTGTTGTTGCTCTCTTGTTTCTATAAAAGATAATTCGGGGTCTTTTGCAAAGGGTTCCGAAACTTTGTATTCACTTTTGCAATTGGCATGGAGAATCACACAAATTGGTATATTACTATTGAATGGATTGTATCATATGGCTATATTTTGAAAGAATTAATGAAAATCTAAGTTCTCTACATGTGTATTACTATTGAATGAATTGTATCATATGGTTCTGAAATGTATCACACAGATTTGAGACTCAAACATGTATAAATAAACAATAAACATCTCTGTAATTGTATCAATAAACACATTATGGTTCTTTTTATTATGCTATTTTAAATTTGGAAATAGAAAGTTGAAAAATACAATTACAAATCAATATTAAATTCTAATTGCAAAAAGTAATATGCTTTTGTAATATGAATGATGAGATACAGTAATAAGATTAATAAATACCAATCTCTTATAGTTGCCATTCATCCTCATCAAATTCAGTGCTTTCTTGATTTTGATTCTCATCTGTGGTTTCTTCACTCTGAGTCTGAGTCTGCATATCTTCATCACACTGCATCTCAATGCTACCATTAGATCTAGTAGTCCCACTGGCACTTTGGTTTGAAGTGTTGCCCAAACCTCTTCTTTCACATTTGGACCTCCAGATTTGCAGTGCCCTATCGTAAGGCAAAGTGTGGACATCATACCTAGATGTATAGAGCCTCAAGCAATTTTCCAAATTTTTGTCTAGTTTGTTTCTTAGCTTTGATTTTAGGAACCTCGAAGCACTGAAAAATCTCTCATCTTCCACCAAACTCAATATCATGGTAAGACATAAATCAACAAGCTTCACATATTCTGTCATTGAATCACGCAAGGATGGGTTCTCAGCTATATATTTCCAAAGCCTTGTTACTGATCCCTCTTCACAGGGGTTCTCCATTATGGCATATTGTTGTTTCATAGTGTATGCAAAATGAGATAATTGCTCTCAAAGATGAGTTTCGTCTAATATTCCATTTATAGTTACTCCATTAAATTCTCTGGATATGCAAAATTGTTTTATCAAAGTCAATAGCTTACTTCGAAAATCAGATGCACTGTTGAGGCTCCAATAATGAGGAAACACAATAGACATGGCTTCGAGTAGGTTCTCAGGAGGGAATCTGCTTCTAATTTGTGAGGAAAGATCATATGCAATTTTCTTCATAGATGTAGTTACAGTCTCAACAATCTTGTCAAAATATTCCTTTGTAACTCTTGCTAGTTTCTTCCTGGGGCACTTTCCTGGTTCCTCAGGGTCGACCGTGGCATAGAAGTACATTGGTATCTCAACTCCCCGTACATTGGCACATACCTCCCCGTTTGCACCGATTCATAAAAAGTTATCAGGATTGTTCAAATCTGTGAGTGTCCGCCACTTAACAAATTTTTCATCAGATAGTGTTGGTTGATTTCAATAGAGATTGTTGAGGGTCATGCATGTCATCTTACGCAGCGTAGCATATTCTGCAATATACAGAGCTCTTTTTTGGGCAGCCTTCATAATATTCCTCATTTCCTCTAGCATGGGCAGAAGAGTTGCTAAAGTTAAGAGTGTCTCTAAATTACTTAACCTGCCAAGAAGTTCAAGAAATTTCGGTTGATCTGATTCGTTGCGAGCTGTGTGAAATAGTCCAATCAAGGATGGATATTCTGAAAACACTCGATGTGCTGGACCATCCAAAGAGATCCATCTGGTATCATTATCTTTGAGAAGCTTGTTCCCATCAGTTAATCCATCAACAAAGTGTTGAAAGTCCATAAATCATTTGGGACTTCGACAGAAGTGTGAGTAGAGCTCTCTGATTAAAATTTCAATTTTTTTAACCAAAGCAAACTTGCTCACAATTCCAAAAGCTAGATTCATTCTGTGAGCCATGCAGTGAATTGTAGTAATGTACGGTGCAAATGAAGTTTCAACCTTTGTACAAAACATTCCTGTGACCTTGCATTACCGAAGCTCCATCTGCTCCAACACACACCAATTTTTTGGCTATCGTCATTTCATCCATACCTCCATATTCAATTAAACTTCTCTTTACTAGTTGAAATAAATTTTCCGCTGTCACACTCTCCTTTATTTTAGCGATAGATAGTAGATGAGGTTGGCGGGTATGATTCTCTACAGTATAAACATGCATGCATACCCATGAAGTATTGTCTACTGCTATAACTTTGTCTAAAGAAAATGCAATGAAGTTTAACTCTCTTATTTTTTCCTGTACATCTTCTTTTTCAACCTCAACAAGACAACTTGCCCATTCCCATCCACTATTTACTGACTAGTGTCTATTAGGATAGTTAGGAACTTTCAAAATTTGTAATAAACCACTAATTGATGGGAAATCTGTCATAGCATGCCCTCTGCTCAAAATATGAAAAACAACACTTAACTGAACAGCTTTTCCCAGTTGTTCTATTTGCATTGCTTTTCCAAAAATAGCTTCAATAGAACCTTTAACTTTAGCAGGCTTCGTCTGTAATTTCTCATCAAAATAATACTCTTCAACATTCCTCACATGCTTACATTTATCCTTTGTTTTCCATCTTATCAGTGATTTTCAACCCCGTCTATCATTTGTTTTTCATAAACTTTACCCATATGCTTTTCTATGGTGTCAAATTTTAGCTGCAACCTAATTTCCTTGTTATGTTTCCAAGTGCAAATCTTACACCTGCATTCTATTGGAGGCTCACCTTCAATTGGATTCTCAACTGGTTCAATGAATGGATACTTTGATGCCCAATTAATTTGAAAATTCCTCACTGACATATCCCACTCCCGATCCTTTTTTGATATGGCTTTTCTTTTCCCCTTTCGTGCATTATCATTAATGGCATTATCACCCAAGTCAATTATATCATTCCGGCTAACTTGAGTATCTACTAGATAATCTTCTTCAAGATTATCCTAATCTGAGATATCAGGTTCGCCGCCATCTTCAACATGCGGTGCAGGTGGTGAATTTTGTACTTGTACTTGTGATGATGTACCTTCCTGATTTTCACTAGTACCACAATCTTTTCTTATGCCAAAGTACAAAGGCAACATTCTACTTTTTGTTGGCCTCTCCTGGCCTTCCCCACATTCAGGTTTCCTACCCCTCTTCCTGTTCAACATCTCCAATGAAATAAAGGCTTCCAAAAAATATCAATTTGCTGAAAAAGCAATAATAGACTATAATGTATAATATACCACTTCAAAAATATGATTTCTCACCTTTAGGCTTTAGGTCACTAGTACTCACCAATACAGTCAACAACAATGATTTTCCTTGGTCTGAAACTTTGCTATTGATAAGAATTCAGAGCCTAGAACTCACCAGATTGTGTTGAGATAGATCTGATCTTTGCATGTATTTATACCAATCCTTATATGGCGAATTTCGTAGGAATTTTATATGGTATACAAATATTTGGTGAATCCTGCGTAACTATAACATGACTTATGTAATTTTCGAGGCAATTATAGGTCGTCCAAATACGACTTATGTAATTTTCAAGGCGATTATAGGTCATCCAAATAATAGGTGAATACAATATAGTTGGCAAAAGTTGGGGTGAATGGAGACACGTGTCGGCAAGATGTCGGGCAAATTGGGTTCCCCTGGCTAACAAATCTTCACATGCCTATAGGCGAATTAAGGTCATCTATTAAGGAAACCTCGGAGAGTGTAGGCGAAACAATTAAATTTACTATGTGTCCACCATATATTGTATTGGCGAAATCATCACATAGAAACATTTAATTGCATAAAACATATGGCGATCGGGGTGTGACTTTGACGAAAATTGATAATGTTCTGGCAACATGGCCACCCCCAGACGGTACAAAATATTTACCATTTCCGACATGGCTGACGTGAAAAATTCGCCATTGGCGAATATTCACCATTAAAGTAAACTCCGGTACCAGATCAACTTGTTGTGATGACTTATGATCATTCAATGGTTGATATTGATTTGTAATTGATTGTAATGATCCATATGATGATTTGTTATGATTTGTAAAGATCTGTGATGATCTATGATGTAATTTAGGGTTTAGTGGCTAACCTAGTGGAAAGCATTATTTATGTTGGCTTAGTTGATGTTTATTGTGTCGGTGGTCTTAGAGAAGAGTGAGATCTTCCTGAGAGTTGAAGATAGTGGAGCATAATTGGATCTAATTTAGTAAGCTGATAAGTGCAAGTAACATATCACTTTTTCACGGTTGTTTCCTAACAATTGCAATAGATTAAATCCCTTAACCGGGTAGGTCCTGACAGGCCTTAATCTTGTAAATCCCCTAACAGGGTAGCTCTCAAAAAGAGTGGTAAATCCTCTCATGAGATTGATCTTGGCAGGTATTAAGCTCCTAATTGGGTGACTCCTAACAGGGTCTCCTCCTAACAGGGCGTATTGTAAGCTCCTAACTGGGATAAGCTCATAACAGGGCGTACTTCAAAAGAGTACAAATCTTTGTGGGTACTAACTTCCATCATGGTTTTTTCCCTATTTGGTTTTCCACGTCAAAAATATGGTATTCATGTGTGGAATGATTTTCATGTGATGTTATTGATTATCTTTAGTTTATTCATTATTTTTGATAACACCAGTTATAACAGTTTATCAAAGATTTATCAGTGATTACTGGTATTGTTTAATGAGTTGGCATATGTGGTAAATGAAGTTGGATTTGTTGTAAGTTTGATTTGGGTTTAAAGTTTCAAATTGGTGTTAATACTGATTCAACCCCCCTCTCCGTATTAACCGGATCCTCATAGAATTAACAATTGGCATCAGAGCTTTGGTCCAATATGTGCAAAAATCCTAACCGCTTGAGGGAGAGATTCTGAGGAAGTCAAGATGATGAAGAAAAAGGGTCCTAAGTTCAACAAGGATAACTGCAAGATCTGGAAAGATAGAATGAATATCTACATCAAAGGTCTTGGTGCACAATATTGGAAGCAAGTTGAAAAAAAATATGTTGCTCCTACTACTACTCCCTTGACACTGGATGAACTCAAAGAGCAGCAAGAGAACATGAAAGCCTTAGAAGTTATTGTTAGTACTTTATATGATTCATAATATATTGATGTTCAAGGATTTGTAACTACAAGTGAGATTTGGAAAAAGTTAGATATAATCTATGGAGGAGATGAGCATGTACAAAGAGCCAAAGAGGAAAGCTTGATGACATGAGAATGCTTGAAGGAGAAGATATTGCACAGTATGGTCAGAGAATTAAAGAAGTTGTTGGTGGAATAAAGAGTGCTGGAGGTAAAATAGATGATGACTCAATAGTAAGTAAAATGCTTATAACTCTTCAAAACAATATGCTATAAGAGTATCTGTAATCCAAGAACTCAGATCTATTTCAAAGGATAAGGTAACTATTGATTCATTGATTGGTAAGCTTACAACTTTTGAGTTGAATAGTTTTGACAATAGTGTGACAAAATCTACAAAATCTTCCTTTAAAGCTTTTGTTACTGACTCATCTGCTAGAAAAGGAAAAGATATATGTCAAAACCATGAATGCAGGTCAAGTCATGGAAGTAACCAGGGAAATGAAGACAATGAAGCTAAGGTGATCAAACTTGAGGCACTGTTAGCAAAAAGATTTCCAAGAGGCACTGGTAAGTATAAAGGAAAGCTACCTTTGAAGTGTTTCTCTTGTAGTAAAATTGGTCATATTGCTGCTAATTGTCCTAATGCTGACAAGAAAGATAAATTTAGAAAATATAGAGGAAAGGGCAAAAAGAAATGTTATGTTGTAGTAGATGAAGGTGTGACTGATGAGGAGTCTGAAGATGAAGATGACAATGAGGAAATTGTGTTTGTAGTCATGAAGGAGGAACTGATAGATGAAAAGGCACTGGTATCTCATATGGAGAATAGTGATGAATGGATTATAGACAGTGGCTACTCACACCACTTGAACAAAGAAAAAAGTAAGTTCATAACCCTTGATGAATTTGATGGTGGTGTTGTTAGATTTGGAAATAACTCTCCTTGCATGGTGAAAGGTAAAGGTTCAATTTCTCTAAATGGGAAGAGTAATGTTGATGATGTGTTTTGGGTTGATGGTCTAAAGCATAATCTTTTAAGTGTTGGTCATCTCAATGATAAAGGTTATTTACTTGAGTTTAAAAGTGGAGTCTATAGAATACTTGTAGGTAAGGGTGGACTAATTGCTACCGGGAAGCAAACTAGAGTTAACTTGTTCCATTTGAATAGTAATGTGAATAATTGTCTAGTTTCAAGAATGGAAGACAATTGGTTGTGTCATAAAAGATGTTGTCATGTTAATTTTGATAATTTGGTTAAGGTAAGAAAGTCAAGTGTTGTAAGAGGATTGCCCCAACTTGTTAAAACAAATAATGTGATATGCAAATATTGTCAAATTGGTAAGATGACCTCTATTCCTTTTAAGAGCAAGAATTGTACTTCCGAGAATATCTTAGATTTGGTACATACTGATCTCTGTGGCCCTATGAGAACAAAGTGTTATTATGGTGATAGGTATTTCATGATTTTCATAGATGACTATTCAAAAATGATGTGGGTGACATTTTTGAAGGAGAAATCAGAAGCATTTAGTAACTTTAAATCATTTAAAGCTCTGGTTGAGAATGAAATTACTAAGAACTTGAAGTGTTTAAGATCAGATCGGGGAGGAGAATTCACGTCTGATGAATTTGTTAAGTATTGTGATGCACAGGGTATCAAGAGATAGATGTTAGTTCCGAGGACACCATAACATAATGGCATAGCAGAAAGGATGAACAAAACAATAGTTGAAGGTGCTACAACCATGCTATTATAGGGTAATGTACCTAAAATGTTTTGGAGAGAAGTAGTCAACACTATTGTATACACTTTAAACTGAGTACTAGTAAAAAGAGGTAACAACAAAACACCCTATGACATATGGTATGAAAAAACTCCATGTGTAAGTTATTTCAATTTTTTTGGGAGTCAATGTTTTATTAAGAAAGACAATCACACTGAAAATTTTGATGCAAAATATGATGAGGGAATCTTTCTTGGTTACTCAACTAGAAGTAAGGCACATAAATGTTACAATAAGAAAACAAAGAAGATTATTGAAAGTGCTAATGTGAAGGTAGATGATCTCTCTGGAAAGTTAAAAGGTACCAACAAATCTGAGCCTGGAAAAGATGTCGAGAAACTTGTGATTATTGAACCATAAGCACTGAACAATGAAGAATCGACAAATGGAGAATTAGGTGCTCAATTGGTAAGTGATGACAATGATGAATAAAATGAAGAACAAGAAGTAGAAGATACAAAAATAGTACCACTATTGCCTAGGTATGTCAAATTAAACCATTCATAAGAGCAGATAATTGGTGATAAGAATATTGGTGTGCAAACAAGGAGGAAAATCAAAGAAAACTCCTACTTGATATCTACAATAGAACCCAAAATAGTAAAGGAAGCACTAAAAGATGATGATTGGGTTAATGCAATGAATGAAGAATTAGATCAAATTGAAAAGAATCAGACATGGTCACTTGTTCCTAGACCAGAGGAGAAGAATGTAATTGGAACAAAATGGGTCTTTAGTAATAAGTTGGATGAAGAAGGAAAAATTGTAAGAAGCAAGGCGAGGTTATTCTACAAAGGGTATGCACAGGAAGAAGGTGAGGATTATGGAGAGACCTTTACACCGATTGCTAGATTAGGAGTGAGAATGCTGCTAGCATTTGCTGCATATAAGGGATTCAAAGTTTATCAAATAGATGTCAAATCAGCCTTTCTGAATGGGATTCTAGAAGAAGAAGTTTACATTGAACAACCAGATGGATTTTCTCTATCTGTTGATAAAGACATGGTATGTAAATTGCATAAAGTGTTGTATGGTCTAAAGGAGGCACGAAGAGCATGGTATGAGAGATTACATGAACATCTGATCAAAATTGGATTCCAATGTACCAGTGAGGACAACAACATTTATTTGAAGACTGATGGAGACAAGATGTTGATAGAAGAAGTATTTGTAGATGACATAATTTTTGGTGGAAATGATGATATGTGTATGTATTTTGCTGATGTAATGAAAAAGGAATTTGAAATGCCTCTAATCAGTAAAATAAAGTTCTTTATTGGGCTATAGGTCCAACATCTAGATAGTGGTATATTTATTTGTTAGAGCAAGTATGTCAAAGAGGTGTTGAAGACATTCGACATAGAAGACTACAAACCGGTAGGAACACTAATGGTGACATGCTGCAAGTTGTCCAAACAAGATGATTCTCTTGTTGTTTGTGAAAAAGAGTACATGTCTATGATTGGTAAGTTGCACTACGTTGTTCATAGTAGGCCAGACATTGCTCATGCTATTGGATTAGTTTCCAGATTTCAGAAAGAGCCTAAGGAGACACATTTGGTGGCAGTGAAGAGAATTTTATGATATCTCAAAGGAACAATAGAGTATGGTTTATAGTATCCCTATAAAGGATATTTTACTTTGGATGTCTTTACTGATGCAGATTGGGCAGGTAATGTGGATGATCGAAAAAGCACAACTGGTGGAGCCTTTCTTCTTGGTGGAAGATTATGTTGGAATCCAAGAACACTGAGAGGGGGGTGAATCAGTGTTCTACCAGAATGTTCAATTTTAACCTTATTATAATATGCATTCACCAACTGATAAACTAGTACATATATAATTGAAAGAAGTAAAGCAATCAATAAGCCAATCACACAAATGAATACCATAACACAGAGAATTATACGTGGAAAACCTTAAAGAGGAAAAACCATGGTGGGATTTGTGACCCACAATATCAATCGACTGGCCATTTGAAAAGATATTATATAATATGGGGGCTTGCACATGCAAGAGGGCTTATAGCCTAGAGCACACTGCTCATCACAAATGGAGTCTTACTGACTACATACAAATACAGACTACAATCTAGAAGAATGAATGAACTGCAATGATAACATCTCCTATGCCCGAATACAATTTTGGTTAAGCTCCGACTGTTCTGGTTTTGAAACCCTAAACCCTTTTCCGGGATAACCTTCACATTACAACATCCTATATCTCTTAACAAATTCTTACATTTCTCATATATTATAAAATGATCTAATCAACTGACCTATATACCCTTACAATCCTTCATGACTCATGTCGGCTTACAAAGATAATTACAAAATGAATATACATGTCGGCTCATTACATATATACATGAATATCAAAATCAATTTTTGATTGACGAATCTCTCAATGATGTCACCTTCTTATACCGGTATCCTATTGTAAGTCATGTCGGCCTCCAATGCTGGTACCCATAGAATCCTTCCTACCATTGAAGATACCTGTCGGTGCTGGTGAAGTGTCTACCGGTAAACAACCAAACCAATCAAATAAGTTTCAATTTCCAACAATCTCCCCCTTTGGCATTGATGGCAACACTCATGTGAAAAATGATAATGGTTTCCATCTGTCGGTTTCACCCTAAAAATGCTCCCCCTGAGCTGATTATCCATCTGTGATCATGATCTGAATAAAATACTCCATACCTCCTAATGTCAAGAATATATATTTCACCTATACCTCCCCCTTTGACATCAATGCCAAAAATAAAATACCAAAAACTGGGACGAATAATGAAATAGTATACAAAGAATGTGTCCCAAAACATCTTACCAGAGCTAAATGTACTTGAAAATTTCAGGATAGGCTTTCTCCAAAATCTCTAGATAAGTGTCCTAACCTAATTTGAATGTGTCAGATATTGATACAAGTCCATTAAGCATGTGAGCATATGAATCTTTCTCTTTAAGCTCTGCCAGTGTGGGCTTACCAACCATATCAATGCATTCCTTCTTATGTACACTCAATGAGTCCAACCGACGACTCACCAATCCTCTGAGCCCTTTCACTCTCCTAATAATTTTGTGTTTTTCCCTTTCAAGAGCTGAAATTTGAGCTTCCAATACCAAAATTTGTCCATCAATAGATGTAGTCAAAGAATTCGTGCCATCAAAAGAATTGAATATACCTACAATTCTCTCTTGTAAATCCTTAATCCTTTTATCTATCTCTGTTGTAAGTAAATCTATGTTACATAATACTTTGTATATATTAGTACATTGCCTTAAAGCATTATCAATTAACTTTAGTTTACCAAAAATCTCTTTCTTCTCTGATTCAATCATCTGATCAAAAGTAGCTCTCTTATCTTGTGTGATTCTCTCCAATGCATGTCTATTAGATATCTGATGTAAAGATTGAAAGTCCCTAGAAATGTGTTATGTGATTATTTTGAACTTGCTGGATGGGCTTGCTCCTTTGTCAAAATGGCACTCTGGGACAAGTTTGTGCAAAATTGGGTTTGATTGATCAATAATTATTTTGTCCACTGATCTTTCCTTCATCATCCTCTAAGTAGCCATCATCATGAGCTCAATATAACTCATCTCAATTATGCTCTTCTGCTCTACCTATCAGGTGTCAATTGAGAACAATGATGTGCTTGCTACCGGTTCCCTGCCAGATTCCTCTCCCTTCTCCTCTGATGGTTGATTAACTTTAATAACTTCCTCTTTTGCATCGGTGGCTTCACCACTTGTTGTAGTATCAGTTACTGTTGGTTCCTCCTTATGAACTGTGTCCTCAACCTGTACATTCTTATCCAGAGAACTATTGTCCTCAACATTTGTAACCTGTACACTCTGTGAATCTGCTAGTATCTCCACATTTTCCAGTATCACCTATGTGTCATGTACATTAGATTCTACCTAGGGCTCTACATCCAATGCCTTATTCTCTTTCAAAATTATAGATGAGGTACCCATTAAACCTTTGCCTTTCCCTTCAACCGGGATGTCTCTAGTGTCTGTTTTAGCTTTTGGTGAAATGTAGAAACCAGGGTTTTCAACAAAGAATTGAACCCATGGCTTGTGGATTTCAGTGATTATCTCATTAACCCTAACTAACATAAGGCTAACTGATTATCTCATTTGGAGTAATGGATCCACAAGTAGTTAATAGCTCTTGAATCTTTATGTGCTTTTCCTCCTCCATAGATGATAATCTCCTAGCATCTAGGTTGTCATATAGTTGTGCCGGTATTTGATTCTCAATTTCCAACAAAGCTTTCTTATATATATCCAAATATAACAAGATTGCTTCTTCAATTTCTCTCTGCTCATCATTATCTAAATGCTCATAATAGAGTTGTACATTTTTCAACATACCATCCTTAGTTATTTCATCTACCAATTCTGTACAAGTCTTGGGTGGAATAATAGTTACATTACCAAATACAATTGCAAGGTCTGCATCATCCATCTTCTTTCTTATTCTAGCACCGGATGGAGCAGAAGGTGTTTCCTTTGGAGCTATTTTATTTGTCGATACCTTGATTGTGACCTTCCTTATTGGTTGCTTCCTTTCTTCCTCAATACCCTCTTGAACGCTAAAGGTGTGTCATCTTCAGTTCTAGAGTCTGATGGAATAGGCTCAATAAAAACTTCAGGCTCTTTCCTCTTCCTTCCTCTTTCTGGAAAAACATCCATTAAGGCCTTGATATCCTGAGATACTTGTTCAACAAATTTCCTGGCCTTGCCTTTCTACTTCTCCCTCTTTTGATTAAATTCAATTTGAACCTCTTGCTTCTTCTATTCTGTAGTACCAAAGCATTTTTTAGTTTCATCAATAGGTGCATCAACTAACATCTTTGCATAAGCATTCGGAATTTGATCATCAACCTCATATCCCATTTCTTCTATCCATATCTTTCGGGGTTTGACTGCTTCCATTAAGGTTTCATCCTTTTTAACCATAAATAAAATATCGGTTGAGTATTTCTCAACAATTTGTTTTGGAACCCTCTCTCTAGATTTCATTTCCTTCTGGAATGCCTTGAAATAACCCCAAACCTTATCATCTTGTTGACTACCCAGAGTAGCAATAGATTGTTTCAGTTGTCTTCCTACAGGGATATCAAATGCCCACTGTCTCTTCCCAAAACCAGGAGTTTCATTAATGAAAAATAGCATCAAGCAGGAAATAAGATTCCCATACCAGAATGTTCCCTTCTTCTCTCCTTTGATCTTCGCTAGGTTAATTAACAACTCATCTAACATCCATCCACAAAGATCTAACTTTTCATTTTCCCTCATGATCTTATGTGCAGCATAAATGCAGGAGCTAGAAATAGAATTGAGATGATTGGATTGAGTTACCTTATATCCAATGATCATGCTTCCAAATCTGATATCTCTATCAGTAATGGTGTCGACCCTCATCGATCGTCGGTCTGAAGTTGCATCGGTGAGTTTGTTAACCTGATCATTAGAAATATTTTCCTCTGGACACTGACCAATCTATAGCAAATTGGTGATGGCCCTAATGGACTCCTTTGTGATTTTATAAGGTCCGTCCAACCAAATGAATTCTCCATGCACTTTTCTCAATACATATTTGATGATCTCATCTTTAAATTCTGGGATATCTAGAATGCCATTAAACCTTAGATCCTCAATGTGCTTATACTCAGGCTTGAGCTTTCTGGAGCCTCCCATCAACTCACTCATATACATGCACTTGATGTCACTAGTACCCAAATCCTCAATGTGGCAGTGAATGTATGCTCTAACTTCTTCCACATAAACAACTCCTTTCAAAACATGGGAAAATGCGCCAACCGAATAATCCAAGGTGGCAATATGTGGGCATTGCTTTAAAATTGGCCTAGGACGATCCTTCACCTCAACAATAGTAGGATTTGCAATAAAAGTAAGTGCAAAGGATGGTCTCACTTCCATGATGAAAGATGATTTTGATAAGTACCTGAGAAATGGTTGTTGGTGAAACCCTAGAGAACTCTTCCGATCACTGGTGGAATCACTAAAGAAGATATATGATCACACTAAATCACCTTAGACTCGCTTTGTATTGCTCTTAATCACTCTGAATGCAAGGTGATAACAAATGAAGTGGATTCAACGTTTTAACCTTCAAGAAACCCTAATCCTTCATTGATATGAATGACTTCCGGTGGAACATATTGGATCTTGGTCGAACATATCCATGCTGGATAAACATTTCCAATGTCTAGAACATATTCCAGAACTTTTTACTAGGGCTTGTGCAATATTATCATGAATTTTGCCTACCCCTAAGGCATCTGCCTTACTTACCGGATGAGCTTCCTTTTGGTGCAGGAGAAACCTCCTCTGTCGGTTGAGTAATTGGAGCATTCCCATCTGTTGATTGATCATCTGACTTCCTAACCCATTTCTTGATATGATCTTTTCCGGATTTCATTAACCTTTTCTTTCCCTTTATCATTTGATCCATCATTGTTAGCTGATGGATTTTTGCTTCTACATAACTTAGCTATGTGTCCAATCTTGTTGCATGCATAACATGTAACATTGTTCTTTTGAATTGCTTTGTTATAACTGGTATAATTGCTTGACCTGCACTGATTAGCCATATGTCCAAATTTTCCACATGCATTACATTTTACATTTATTCTGCAATCTTTTGTCTTATGACCATACTTATTGCATTTAGAACATTGACCAAGAGTAGAATTATAGTTCTGATTTTCTCTATTTCTACATTGCCTAGCCATGTGACCAAATTTATTACAAACAAAGAATCTACCATTAAATTTGTAATCATTAAACTATGTTACCGATGCCTTCAGGTTTGTATCTTCATTTGCAGTACTAGAACATTGACCTTGTTCAAATCCAAGTCCACTGGAATCTCCATTCTATCTTTGGCTTTTCAATAATTTATCAAGTTGTGTTGAGCTAACCTTGAATTTATCCTTGTACTCACTTGCAATTGTTAGATCATCTCTCAAAATTATCATGTCTTTCAAGTTCTTGTTCATTGCTTTGGGATTGCACTAAATCTGTTCTCAACATATCATTTTCATGAACCAATCAGATGCATTCTTCAGATCTATCTTTTAGAGATCTCCCAAGATTTTATTCATTCATCTTCTAGTGTTCAATCTCCCTTGACATCCTCATAGTTAGGGATTGCATTTCATTCCTCATGACCATGTTCTCTTGACTTAGCTTCTAACATCTTTCATTAAGGGCATCTTTCTCTTCATTATCATGATTTTGCAAAAGTTCCTTTCTCCTAGCTTGAACAAATGGCATCCTCTTTTGTAGGATAAGAATGAATTCCGTGGCAGAATTCAAGTTCTTCATCCTTTCAACATCATAATCTTCAAGTGATACCTCAAGTTGCCTCTCCAAACTCATATCCATGGATTCCAGATTTAGGATCTCCCTCAAGTTATTAGACTTCCTTTGAGGCACAAGGCTCTGATACCAATTGTTGGAATCCAAGAACACTAAGAGGGGGGGTGAATCAGTGTTCTATCAAAATGTTCAATTTTAACCTTATTATAACATGTATTCACCAATCGGTACACCGGTACATATATAATTGAAAGAAGTAAAGAAATCAATAATCCAATCACATAAATGAATACCATAACATAAATATTTATACGTGGAAAAACTCAAAGAGGAAAAACCATGGTGGGATTTGTGACCCACAATATTAATCCACTGACCATATCAAAAGATATTACATAATATGGGGGCCAGCACATGCAGGAAAGCTTACAGCCTAGAGCACACTTCTCATCACAAAACGAGTCTCACTGACTACATACAAATCTAGACTACAATCTAGAAGAATGAATGAACTACAATGATAGCATCTCATATGCTTGAATATAGTTTTGGTTAAGCTCTGACTGTTCCGGTTCTGAAACCCTAAACCCTTTTCCAGAATAACCTTCACATTACAACATCCTATATCTCTCAACACATTCTTACTTTTCTCATATATTACAAAATGATCTAATCAACTAACCTATATACCCTTACAATCCTTCATGACTCATGTCGACTTACATAGATAATTACAAAATGAATATACATGTCGGCTTATTACATATATGTGAATATTAAAATCATTCATCGATTGCCGGATCTCCCAATGATGTTTGCCTCCTATACCAGTATCCTTGTTATAATTCATGTCGGTCTCCAATATTGGTACCCATAGAATCCTTCCTACTGGTGAAGATACCTGCCAGTGCCGATGTCGGTGAAGTGTCTGCTGATAAACAACCAAACCAAGAAATGAAAGCCGAAACATGTTGCCATTAATGACAGCATATGAAACCAATCCAATGAGTGTTAATTGCCAACATATTAGTGACATGGATGAGAAAGAAACAAACATGTGTTTCTCAATCTATAGTTGAAGTAGAGTATGTTGTTGCATCCATGAATTGCGCGTAGCCAATATGGATGAGACATGTGCTAGAAGGATTCAAAATAGATATGTCTGAACCAATGACTATCTATTGTGATAATACAAGTGCAATAAATATTTCTAAGAATCTTGTACTTCAGGCTAGAACCAAGCACATTGAATTGAACTATCATTTTTTATGGGAAAGAGTTCAATAAAAAATAGGTCAAGATGGAATATGTGAAGAGTAAAGATCAGTTAGCTGATATCTTTACTAAGCCCTTACCAAAGACTACCTTTGAGTTTCTTAGAGGTAAACTGGGGGTTAGACCCCTACACTAGAAGAAATAGGATAATGGAGATGCATCAATCCTATGGATCTAATGTTTATTCTTCACTAAGTATTGATTAGGTGCAAGCTACTCCATAGGGGGAGCATCTCAGATATAAAGCTTTGATTTAATGATTGGATATAATAATTCTGATTTGGTTAGCAGAAATGATGATGATAGAAGCAAAATTAAAGAAGATCATTGATGCACATACACCTTTGGAATTGTTGTCAAAGGTGGAGAAGAACAAGATCAGATTTGAGAGAAGAAAACGATCAGAGAAGTTGGAGAAGAATTGGTTTAGGGGGAGAAGACAAAAGGAGGATACCGAAAGATGATATGAACAAACAACAAGTGACAATGATGGTGTAGCAGTCATGGTGTTGCAATCTGATTGGTATATCTTCTTGGTGTTGCCATCAATGCCAAAGGGGGAGAATGTTGGCATGATTGGCATAACTAATGCATATGAGGTGATGTAGTTGAAGATTGATGACTGAATCGGTAGAGGATAGAAGACTATTTGTGATGAAGAGATTGAGATTTTGTGATTATATGACTTGATTAGTTATTTGTGTTTTCCTTAATGGAAACTGATGATTAATGATGTTATCTGATGTTTGGTTTGTCATCTAAGTGATTTAGTCTACCGGATATAGGGTTTACCGACAATATACAAAAGACTGTGATATAGGACTTTAACCGGTAAATGCAGGGATGTTTTACTTGAAGTGGATGTTTGGTTATGAGTGGTGATTTGCGGTTTGGAATGTAAGCTTTTATCATGGAAATGAGTATCTGACTAGAACTGCATCTTGTGATGACTATTGGAAGGCATGTTTCTAATTTCTAATGAAGTCTTGTTAGGGTTTTAGAACCGGTGAAGAAATCATAAAACTGGTAATGATTTTTGGTATGGTGGTGATCGACATCAAGTTCACATATTGATGATAACGCAGAACAAACCACATGAAATGTTTAAAAGATATTTTGGCGTGTTCGGTGATCAAATTTATTGGGAATGTGCAAAGTGCTTAGCAGAATGAGCTAAGGGTTTGACTTTGTACCAGATCAACTTGTTGTGATGACTTATGATCATTTAGTGGTTGATATTGATTTGTAATTGATTGTAATGATCCATCTGATGATCTGTAATGAGTTGTAAAGATCTATGATGTAATTTAGGGTTTAGTGGCCAACCCAGTGGAAAACATTATTTATGTTGGCTTAGTTGATGTTTAGTGGTCTTAGAGAAGAGTGTGAAGCCGTACTAGAGAAGAGTGAGATCTTCCTGAGAGTTGCAGATAGTGGAGCATAACTGGATCTAATTTAACAAGCTGAGAAGTGCAAGTTGATGGTATGATGAAAGAATAAGGATCCAATTAACTAATGAGAGGCGGGGGGTGAATCAATAGATAGAAAACTGATATAAACTTTTAGCAATCTCAAAATCAACCTCTCAAAGAAAACTCAGAATTGACAAGTTAAACCACCGAACTGCAAATGCAATATCACTGTCAAGTTAAACTAGTTGACTGTTATAACAGATTAACAGTAAAACAACTTGAAACTCACAAAAATCCAAATACTTTACTGACATAAGTAAAACCTCATTTGAGATTGCTGTCGGTTAACATAATATATCAAATTGGATTTAGCAGTTAAGAAATTCAACCATAGTAAACATAACCACAAAAACATTCACCACTTGACACAATATTTTTGACATGGAAACCCAAATGGGAAAAACCACGGTGGGGATGAATACCCACAAGGTATTCTGAACTCTTCTGAAGTTCACCTTGTTAGGAGCCAAGCCTGTTAAATCTTTACAATAAGTCCTGTTAAGAACAGATCCTATTAGGGACCATTCAGTTAAGGGATTGACTATAATGCCCTATTAGAAGCAATACCATGTGAGGAGTAGCCTCGATAGAGGATTTGGAATCCAATCTAATGGATCACTTGGTTAGAGGATTTGAATAACACTAAGCTTGTTAGAGCTTACCCGATTAGGGGATTTTAACTGATGTAATTGTTAGAAAACAACAGGGGTTTGCTGATCTATTTGAAACAAAACAAATCATTGACCTTATAAACAAATCACTAAGTCGGTAACACAATACAAACCTAATTCTCATAGAGATTACAAACAAATCGGTTCAAGTATGACCATTGGATTACATAATAATCTCTGCACATCATTCAAAATAGCCTCAATCGCTCCTTGATCATCGCTTCATCAAACTCTATAACTCATCATGTGGTTTGCATTACATGTAATGTACTTGCTCATTCCCAAGATAAAACCGTTATCTCAACACACCAAAAATCATTTGAAACTCTTCTCATTCAACATGCATACATGTCAAAATCATTACCGCTCATCATCAGATCATAAACCAATACAACCAATTCACCAAACTTCATCGGTTAGGGTTTATCATATCAATAGGTAGGGTTTACCAGTTGATCTTACCATTTCTTAGCAATACTGGTTTCCTCCACAAACTCACCTACGTGTTACAGTTCTGTTCACTAGCTCATCCTACCAGTTACAAAACAACATTATAACAACATCATTACCAGTTAATTGACATCAATGGCAACATAACATTTCATTAATACAATCTTCATGCAAATGCCAACAATATCCTCCTTTGGCATTGATGGAAATATAACTATCAATACCCTTGATTGCTATGATTGTGAGTAGGAATCCTGGTTTACATTTTACCATGTACTCTTCTTATCTTCAGCTAGTAACTGGCTATAGACCTTTTCTCTATAAATCATACAATTCTTCTCCCCATAATCACATAGTTCTTTTCCCCCTTTGAAAACAATGCTAAAGTGAAAGTAAAACATGCAATGTCAAACTTCACTGTTCAATATCAACAACCTGCAACTTGATGCTCCCCATGTGGAATAACTCCACTCTACACCAATCCTGCTTTAAAATTCTGCAAGTAGCTCTGGGACTGATGTACTCTACATCATGCTCAATTGATCTCATGAAGGGGTACAACCCCTAGTTGAATTATAAGATATTCAAAAGTAGTCTTAGGTAGAGGTTTAGTAAAGATATTTGTAAGTTTCTCCTTGGTAGAAACATGCTCCAATATCACATTTTTACTCTGCACTTTTTCCCTCAAGAAATGATACTTCAATTCAATATGCTTGGTTCGCGCATGCAAAACAGGGTTCTTGGAAATATTTATGGCACTGGTACTGTCACATAAGATCTTTACAGGTTCTGAAAACTTAATCTTGAAACCTTTCAGAATATGTCTCATCCAGATAGCCTGGGTACATATAAGTTGCAACATACTTAGCTTCAGCAATAGATTGTGATATACAACTCTGCTTCTTGCTACTCCATGAAGCAAGTCTTCCTCCTAGAAAGAATATTCCACTGGTTGTTCTTTTCCTATCATCAACATTACCTGCCCTATCTGCATCTGTATACACCTTCAAATCAAAGTTACCTACATATGGATACCATAATCCATAGTCAATAGTACCTTTCAAATATCTGAATATCCTCTTGGTTGCTATCAAATGTGTTTCCTTTGGATTCTTCTGAAATCTAGCAACTAGACCAACTGCATGAGCTATATCTGGTCTACTATGAATAACATAGTGCAATTTCCCAGTCATTGACATGTACTCCTTTTCATCAACAGATGTGGCTTCATTTTCCTTAGACAATTTACAATCTATAACCATTGGTGTCCCAACTGGTTTATAGTCACTCATACCAAATTTCTTTCCTCTTTCACATATTTAGACCGTGTGATGAAAATATCACTCTTCATTTGCTATATTTTCAAGCCTATAAAAATTTTTATCTCTCCCACTAGAGACATTTCAAACTCACTTTTCATTTCATTTGCAAAGTCACTGCTTATGTCATCATTGCCTCCAAATATGATATCATCTACAAACACTTCACTAACCAGTATCTTATCTCCTTCATATTTGAGATATATGTTGTTGTCTTCACTGGTTCTCTGAAAACCTATCTTCATCAGGTGTGAATGAAGCCTCTCATACCATGATCTCGGTGTTTTCTTTAACCCATATAGTGCCTTGTGCAATTTGCATACCATGTCTTTTTCATCAGTCAAAGCATAACCATCTAGCTGCTCAGTGTATACTTCTTCCAGTATTCCATTTAAAAATGCTGACTTCACATCCATTTGATATACTTTGAATCCCTTATATTTTGCAAATGCAAGTAAAGTCCTAACACCTTCTAGTCTAGCAATTGGTGTAAAAGTATCACCGTAATCTTCTCCTTCTTCATGTGCATAACCTTTGCAAACCAATATAGCTTTGTTTTAGACTACTATACCATCTTCATTTAGTTTGTTCCTGAATACCCACTTAGTACCTATCACATTTTTATTCACCAGTTTGGGTACTAGGGTCCATGTGTTGTTCTTCTCAATTTGTTCAAGCTCCTCCTCCATAGGTTTAATCCAATGATCATCTCCAAATGCTTCCTTAGCAATTCTAAGCTCAATAGTGGAGATCATGCAATAATTTTCTCTAATTCTTCTTTTGGTTAACACTCTAGCATCCTTATCTGCAATAATCTGTTCAGGATTGTTATTGAGTCTCACATACCTCGAAATAACATGATCATTATCTTTAGGTTCTTCTTCTTCATTATCATCATCTTCTTCTGAATCTACCTATTTCAGTTGAACTGGTACAACAACATTCTCTTTACCAGTTTCAAGTTTCATCGGTTCTAGTTCCAAAAATAGAATGTAAGGATCTTCATCCTTTTTCTCCACACTGGTTTCCCCTGAGACTTCAAGATACTCATCCAATCGAACATCAACACTCTCAATGATTCTTTGTATCCAATTGTTATAACATTTGTAGGCCTTACTCTTGGTGGAGTAACCAAAAAATATACCTTCATCACTTTTAGCCTCAAACTTACTAACATAGTCACCTCTCTTAATAAAATATTTACTACTAAATATCTTGAAATAACTGACATTAGGTGATCTACCATACCAGTATTCATAAGGAGTCATATCCTTACCTCTTTTTACTAATATCTGATTCATAGTGTAGACAGCTGTGCTACCAGCTTCTCTACAGAATTTTTTTGTTACAGCTTGTATCAACATCGTTCTAGAAGCTTCAACAATTGACTGATTGTTCCTCTCTGTAATACCATTCTTCTATGGTATCCTCGGTGCAGAAAGATGTCATTTGATATCATTTTCTTCACAATATCTAGTGAATTGCTCATAAGTAAATTCACCACCTTGATTTGTCCATAGACACTTTATCTTCTTACCACTCTCCTTTTTAGCTAAGGCCTTGAATGCCTTGAACTTACTAAATGCTTCTATTTTATCCTTCAAGAATGTGACCCACATCATTCTTGAGAAATCATCAGTGAAGATCATAAAATATCTATCACCTTGAATACTTTAAGTCCTTATTGGGTCCACAGAGGTCTGTACGAACGAAATCTAACAGATGTTTCATTGAAAAAGATTTTCTCTTAAAAGTTGAGGATGTCATCTTTCCCAGTTGTCATTCCTTACATAGAGCATTAACCGGTTTGTCCAACTGAGGAAAACCTCTCACTGGCTTGGACTTACTCACTTTAACAATGTTATCAAAATTTATATGACAAAATATCCTATGCCAAAGCCAACTATCATCTACTTTAGCAATTAAATAGTTGTTGACTTTTGGATTTAGGTGAAACAGGTTACATTTAGTCTGCTTGCCGGTTGCAATTAGTTCACCTTTGCTCCCATAGATTTTGCACATACCATTCTTAAACTCCAATGGATATCCTCTGTCATTGAGTTGAGCAACACTCAAAAGATTGTGCTTTAATCCTTCAACCCAATAGAAATCATCTGCACTGCTCTTTCCATTAAGAGAAATAGTTCCCTTACCTTTTACCATGCAGGGTGAGTTATTACCAAATATCACAACTCCACCATCAAATTCCTTCAAGGAAATAGATTTGCTCCGTTCACCGGTTATGTGATGTGAACAACCACTATCAATGATCCAATCATCAGAATTATCCATGCGAGAAACTAATCCTTTCTGATCAGATGTCTCTTCTTTAATGGCTACAAAAACAATTTCTTCATTAGAATCACCCTCAGATTCCTCATTAGTGATACCACTGTAGACACTTAAAAATGTCTCATTGATCATGTACTAATTATTCCTCTAATTGATTAAATAATCTTTATTATTTAATTAAGTCAATTAAGCTTATTCTTCTAAATTCTTCTAATTTCATATTTCCTCATCATCTTATTAATTATTCTATTTCCTATTCTTTCATCATTTTCTAAATATTAATTAAATATTAATTATTTAATTAATTAATTCCCCAATTTAAGTAATCTTTATTATTTAAATAAATTATTAATTACTCAATTTCTATCTCTAATCATCTAATCATTCAACCCTCTTCTAAAGTATTAATTAAATATTTATTATTTAATTAATTGTAATTTAATCCTTTAAATTAAATAATCTTTATTATTTAATTAAATTCTATTTCTAAAATAATTAAATAGTTTCTTTAAATTATTTAATTAGCTAATTAATTCTTCCATTTCTAAATCCCCAAATTCTAATTTCATTTAATTTCATATTCTTCTAATTTCTTCCATATTTCAAATACATGTGCATGATTTCAAAAACCAAATTGAAAATCAAAGTCAAGTTCTAAATATATTCAAATGCTAAATTGAATTAATAAATTCAATTATTTGAATAATATCTCATGCAAGGATTAAATTAATAATTTAAATCTAAATGCAAGCACATGCTAAATTAATTAATTAAATCATTTATCTCTTCAACTTTTATTTCCATCTTTCAGTTAGCTTTTTCTAAATTTAGCTCTCTGTGTCATCCTCTTTATTTCCTCCAATCATTCTTTTTCTTCCTTCAGTTAACTCTTTCATCAATCAGTTGACTCAGTTAATCTATTCAATCTATTGAGTTTCACTTCTACAATTAGCAGTTCATCTATCAACTTGCATTTGAGCTCACCTCAGTTCACACCTGTTGATCATTATGTTCCACCTTTCAATCAATCTTCTCCAATTTTCTATAAAATGAGCATCCATTCTCCATTTTCAATAATCACAAACTTTGAATCTTTGTGCCACTTGCAGGTTACCAGCGCAATATCTAAGAGCCATCATACCACGAAGAGAAGAAGAGCAATGGAAGCAATATGCACATCTTGGGAATAGGGAGTTTTATTTGAATTGATTTCATTCTTAATTCCTGTTTTGCTTGATGATTGCATTATTTCATTGTCTAGTTTGTTAGGTTTGTTAATTAGATAGGGATTCATGATTTCCCTGGTGTTTCTAATTGATAGCTTTAAGATGAATTCTAGCATGCTTTACAACCACCATCAAATGCAATAATACAATCTATTTTTCCTTTTCCTTTGTACTTCTTGAACTTCTCTCACTTGTGCTCATTGTCACTATTAGGACAGTTAGCTACAATGTGTCCAATCTTGTTGCATGCAAAATATTTCAAAGGTAATTTACCTCTGTATTTACCGGTACCTCTAGGAAACCGCTTGGCCAACAATGCTTCAAGCTCAACCAAATTGTCTTCATCATCAACTTCTCTGCTGGATTTAGGTTCATAAATGTGGCTGACATCTCTAATTTTCCTCATCGATGGGTTAGAAACTGAAGCTCTAAATGTAGATTCAGATTTATGAACACTACCATCATAACCATTTAATTCAAAAGCATTAAGCTTACTAATGATGGAGTCAAGGGTTACATTAGTTTTGTCAATTTATTTTAGCTCTTAAATGGTTGCAACTCAGATAGCTAAACCGGTAGCAGGGTTCTAAACACCTTGCTAACCACTGTGGAATCTTCCACTTTACCACCAGCACTCTTGATCTCACCAACTATCTCTTTTATCCTCTGACCATACTGTTGAATATTCTCACCTTCATCCATCCACATGTCATCAAATTTTACTCTTAGACTCTCTTCTTTGTCAATCTTCACATGTTCATCATCGCTATAAATCTCTTCAAGTCTCTTCCATACCTCATAAGCAGTCTCCAGACTATGGACATCTACATATTCTGCATCAGACAAAGAACTGATAATAGCCTCTAGTGCTTGATTGTTTTCTTGTTTCTCTTTCTTTTGATCATCAGTGATAATCCCACTAGGTGAACCATATTGAGTACCAACATGTTCCTTGTATTGACTTCCTAGACTCTTAATATAAATTTTCATTCTATCACTCCATATTCCATAGTTCTCTCTATTAAACCCCGAACCTTGCTTCTTCATCATGTTCTACAAGATCTTTACCTCAAGCTATTAGGCTTAGATCTTAGAGAACCTGAGAAGCTCTAATACCAATTGATGGTATGATGAAAGAATAAGGATCCAGTTAACTACTTAGAGTGGGGGGGTGTGAATCAATAGATAGAAAACTGATATAAACTTTTACCAATCTCAAAATCAACCTCTCAAAGCAAACTCTGAACTGACAAGTTAAACCACTGAACTATAAATGCAATATCACTATCAAGTTAAACCGGTTGATTGTTATAACAGATTAACGGTAAAACAACTTGAAACTCACAAACATCCAAATACTTTACTAAAATAAGTAAAACCTCATTTCGGATTGCTGCCGATTAACATAATATATCAAAGTGGATTTAGCAGTTAAGCAATTCAACTATAGTAAACATAACCACAAAAACATTCACCACTTTACATAATATTTTTGATGTGGAAACCCAAATGGGAAAAAACACGGTGGGGGTGAATACCCACAAGTATTCTGAACTCTTCTGAAGTTCGCCCTATTAGGAGCCAAGCCTATTAAAGCTTTACAATAAGTCTTGTTAAGAACAGATCCTGTTAGGGACCACCCGGTTAAGGGATTGACTATAATGCCCTATTAGAAGCAATTCCCTGTGAGGAGTAACCTTGATAGAGGATTTGGAATCCAAGATAATGGACCACCTGGTTAGAGGATTTGAATAACACTAAGCTCACCTACCGGTTGCAATTCCCTTCACTAGCTCTTCCTATCAGTTACAAAACAACATTATAGCAATATCATTACTAGTTAATTGACATCAATGACAACATAACATTTAATTAATGTAATCTTCATGCAAATTCCAACACAAGTAACAAATCACTTTTTCATGGTTGTTTCCTAATAGTTGCAATAGACTAATCCCTTAACCGGGTAGGTCTTGATAGGCCTTAATCATGTAAATCCCCTAATAGGATAGATCTCAAAAAGAGTGGTAAATCCTCTCACGAGGTTGATCCTAATAGGTCATTAAGCTCCTAACCAGGCTGCACATCCAAATCCCTTAATCGGGTGACTCCTAACAGGTTATGCTCCTAACAAGGTGTACTTCAAAAGAGTACAAATATTTGTGGGTACTAACTCCCACCGTGTTTTTTTCCCTATTTGGGTTTCCACGTCAAAAATATGGTATTCATGTGTCGAATGATTTTTATGTAATGTTATTGATTATCTTTAGTTTATTCATTATTTTTGAATACACTGGTTATAGCAGTTTATCAGAGATTTATCAATGATTACCGGTACTATTTAATGAGTTGGTATATGTGGTAAATGAAGTCGGATTTGTTGTAAGTTTGATTTGGGTTTAAAGTTTCAATTTGGTGTTAATATTGATTCACCCCCTTCTCTCAATATTAACCGGATCCTCATAAAATTAACAAGACCAAGGAAGGCTTATACTGTGAGGCCGCGTGGGATAAGAACTCAGGGCCGTTTAGAGGTTGAATATAGTGAGTGAAATGAGGACCCGGGGTGCCAGGTCAGCCAATTGCGGTTGTCGGATCTTCATAAAGGCTCGATCTAATGACCATGTTTTAGTTGTGCATTGGGCCTATTGGATGCCTACATGGAGATATCTCACGCATCCATCTTCATGCAAATCTCTCAGATTGACAGTGAACTTTTGATTTTATGGTGATTGTTGAATTTTGAATGCTTTGTGTAGGGTGGTTGTCGACTTGATGGTCAAGGACGTTCTTTGCCCAGTCGACGCCCGATTTTGTACTAGATTTCAGTGCAACCACCACATTTTGATACCATAACTCTAGACATGACACATGCAACCGATTCCAAATTCCACCCATGCCTCTTCAAGGAATTTTGAAGACTTTTGGCTCTGCAAGTACCCTCAAACGCATGCACATGTATGGTTTTCCCTAATTTGTGGGGATTTTTGTTTCTTTAGAGGTAGAGGATTCTCTCAGAGCTATTTCACCATGCCATTAGATCTATCGATCTGATCTCTCTCTCTCTCTCCTCTGATATTTTTGTAACCTAACCCTAGTGGGGTTAGGGTTTTCTCAAATGAAGTCATCTGAGTTATGCAAGAACTATAAAGGAAATTTCGTAACTTATTCTCAGGATCTTATCCTCTTTTCTCTTACAGTATGATTTCTGCAACTGTAAAAATTACCTTGTCTTTGCATAATTAGAATTTGTTTCCTTATCTAGCTCCAGTTTATGCAATTTGTTTATCTCTTTTACCTCTTTGTGTGAATGCATCTTTTCTTGATTTCTTAGCATTTGTGATAGTGTTGACTCCTTGTTGAGTGGCATCTGACAATATTGTTCATTCCTCTGCCATCTTTAAAAATTTCAACCTTGACTCAATCTTAGAAAGCTAGACTTAGATAGAAATTCGTGTATCTTTTGGGCAGTTTTATTGATGTTCTATGCAATTATAGGTGGGGGTAGATCAACTTTCAATCTAGGTGCAAGCCTTATTTCTCTACTTCCATGCAACCCTTCTCGCTCTCTCTTTTCCCTATTAGATCATATATTAGTTTTACCAATGTTGGGTTGGTCCAACAACTGCACTCAGATTGAAGAGGAAGTCAGCCTTCTCCAGAGATTCAACCTCATATTTAGCAAGGTCCCACACTTGAGAGGTTGACTCAATGTTTCCCAAGGTTGATGATCTAGGTTTCTTGGTTCATCAAGGGTGCATACTTTTGTGACAACAATTTTTGGCATTCTCGGTGGGACTATTGAACTTTTAGTTCATAGATGACCATCAAGGGTAAAAACTCTTAGTCACTGGTCATATCTTTGCTAATCTTGGTGTGTGGATCAACAACTTATCCTTTAGAGGCAGAAAATCACATACCTGGTAACTCTCTACAATAAATCTACTGGTTAAGCAGTCGAGTGTTCAAAACACCTGAAGACTTGGTGTGTTCATTAGTTTCAAGCCTTTGGAGGCAGTCATTCTTCAAGCACCTAACTTCAAGCCATTTTGGTGATCATGGTATGCGACCTTTTTCTCTCTAGTAGAACAGATCTTTTGTCATTTTCATAGCATTTTATGTAACAAAAATCATCTTTTTAATGCTTCGGTATGATATCCTACCATGGGTGTAATTTATATTCATCTCCATTTTTTGAAAATACCAATCAACCCTCCCCAACCTACCAATATGAACAAACTAGGACTGCTCCTAGTTTTAATCCCAATGCCTTTTTTCCAACAATAGGTGGGAATTTACCTAATGTTTACCCCCCACCCATCCCTACTTAGCCCATTCTAAATCAGAAGAGTGAGGCAACCCTTCTTGTAGAATCTACTATGGCCAAAATGGCAAATATGATGTAGGACTATAGATAGCAGCTTGATGAAATCAAGCAACAACTCTGGGAACAACATCAGGAGGAGGCCTTCTAAGAACAACAACAACAAGAGGAGATTGATTACCAAGATCAACTACATCAACAACAAGAGTTGAAGGCTCAGAAACAACATGAGGCCTTCCTTGCAGAGCAGCTTGCTTCTACAAGGCAAGAGGAAGAGATCAAGCAGTTGGTGGCCCTTAAGGTCAAAATCATGTAGGCAAAGGCCTCTACTCCTTTCCCCCCTAAAAAAATATTCCCAAGTTTTTGACATGGTATCCCACTTAGATGTGTTGAGGAGCCTTCCCTTAACCAAATCCACCCTTACATTGAGCCTATCCAAGAGAGCTCTAACATTAATGCCCTAAGTTTCATGGGAATGCTAGCTATGGATGTGCAGGAGCCTATTTTGTAGGCTCCTCAGTGGTCTAGCCCTGTTGAGATCTGTCTTTGTAGGGATGGACCTGTTGTTTGGAGGAAAGATAGAACTCATCATCCCCATATCTGTGCCAAGCAACCTGCTGCTAGTGAGGATTCCATGATGGAGCTTGAGGTGATGGAGGAACAAAGGGAGGACAACTTGCAGCATTCAGACACCAAGAAAGAAGAATGCAACAAGGAGGAAGCTTTGATCAGTCTTGATCATCTTCCCTCCTTCATTGAGGATGAAGGAGCTCTTCCTTCATCTAAGCTAGTGGTGTATTTTTACTACATGAGGGGCCTACACTAGAAGAGGCTAGTCCTAGTGACTATGGGATATTGGGAGAAATCATTTTTGCTCCCACTCCCATTTTTTCAGTCCCTCAAGAGACATGCAATAATGCCCAAGTCGATCCCCTATGTTTTAAGAGTGAGGAGGAGTTGAAAGAGGACTCTTTTTGGGATGACTTGGAAGGGTTTTATTCAAGTTTGGACACTTTGTTGCCTTCTCCTATGCAGGTATAGGAGGAATCAAACGAGGAATTTCAGCTTTTGGAAAGTTAGGGTGATGACTTGCATGAGGTGGTTGTCCAAGGTGAACAAGAACAAGAATCAGAGCTGATTGAGAGAGAAAAATTTCTTGTCTGATTTTGATGATGAGGTTGAGGTAGAACATGTGGTAGACACCAAGGTTGATCTTGACCTTGGTCTCCACATGTTCTCAAACATAATTGAAACTTTTTGTGCCAACCTTAATGAAGTTGAGTTCATCCCCTTGAGGGTGGGGCAATCTGGTTAGTATGATCAGATTTTGATGATGGAGACGGTTGAGTAGGAGAAGGCAAGCAAAGAGAGATCAACCTTTGTTAGATCAAGGGGTTGTCCAATCAGATTTCTCTCTTCGATTGAGGCCAAGTGGGAATTTGCAGAGCCACATACCCAAGTCACAAATGAATCTCACACCAGCAATGTATCTGATCAACAAATTGGGGTATGGTTTTTTGTTTCTAGGTTGCAAGATTTCTTGCAATTATTAATGGTCCTGCCTTCACTTTTCCAGCTCTGCATTTTGTTTCAGAGCCATGTAAATCACCCTTCATTATTTAGGGAGGGTAGCTACTTTAACCAATCTGTGAATAGTTTTGTTTAGCAACTTCAAGTTGATTGGTTTGAGTAGGGTAGTGTAGGATATCTTTTCCTCCAAGTGCTTTAGCACAATGTTTTTTTATTTTAGTTTTTCCCCTTCTGTTGTAATAAGTGCATGAGCACACTTTTCTCTTGCTAGAATAGCAGAAATTTTGCAATCAAGGTTGCAAGAGTAGAGTATGTAATTTTGTTCAGGTCTTGACTCATGCCCAATGTATACCCAAAGACATCTGGTCTTACCCTAAGAAGGATTAGGGCCCCTTTTGAGTCGCCAAAATGTTGACCCCTTTTTTGTCAACAAAGCTGAGGATCCAATTTGAGAAAATTTTAATTGTTTCACATAACTTGCGTGTTATGCACATTTCCTTTTCGACATCCAATTCTATTTTTGAGTTGACTGGGTCGATCGGTCAACTCACTTAAGTTTTATCGACTAGAGGGTTTCCCTATTGTTCATGGGTCGGTTCCTCTTTACTTCGTCTTATCAATCGATGACAGTTTTCTCTTAGATGCGAGGGGATCTTCGCTTATCCTGCATGCTTTTGAAGGCAACATGAAGACTACGTAGGATAAGAAACATCAAAGGTGGGGAATTTTTCCCCCTTATCCTGTAGGGTTAGAAAGACATCAACGACATCTCACGAGATAAGAGTTTATGACGAGATGATGTGCTTTCTCTTATCCCGCAGGGTAAAATGGAGACAAAATTTTTCACGCGGGATAAGAGAAGTCTAAGGCATGTGTTTTTCTGTTATCCCATGGAGTTAAAAGGAACACAATGTGATTCCATGGGATAAGAAGTGATTGAAGTAAAAGGGATGAATTCTTATCCTGTGAGGATAACAGACAATGCATAAGGTCACGCGGGCTAAGAGAACAAAGAGAAAACAAAGAACTTTCTTATCCCATGTGTTCCCGTGGGATGAGAAGATAAAGGTAAAGAAAAGAACGCTTACCCCATGAGGTGAAGCCAAGTGAAGAAAGATGTTGTGGGATAAGCAAACAAGGAAAATTCAAGGAGGCTTATACCGCAAGGTGGAGCAGTGAGTGAAAAAGGCATGTAGGATAAGGAAACAAGGAAAGACTAAGGAAGGTTTATCTCGTGGGGTAAAAATAGACCCATAGAAACCACATGGGATTAGAACTTAGGGCCATTTAGTAGTCGAACACAGTGAGTGAAATGTGGAACCAGGGTGCTACGTCAGCCAATTGCGACCGTCGGATCTTCATGAAGGCTTGATTCGATGGCCATGTTTTAATCTTGCATTGGACCTGCTGGATGCCTACATGGAGAGATCTTGTGTGTCCATCTTTGGATGAATCTCTTAGATTGATAGTGGACTTTTGATTTTGTGGTGTTCATTGAGTTTTGAATGCTCTGTGCTGGGTGGTTGTCAATTTGATGGTCGAGGATGTTCTTTGCTCAGTTGACGCCCGATTTTGGACCAGATTTCTGTGCAACCACCACATTTTGACTCCATAACTCCATACATGAAGCCTGGAACCAATTCCAAATGCTGCCCATACCTCTCCAAGGCATTTTGAAGACTTTTGGCACTGTAGGTACCCCCAGATGCATTCAGATGTAGGGTTTCTTTGATTTGCAGGGATATTTGTTTCTTCAGAGGTAGAGTATGCTCTTAGAGCTATTTCACCACACCATCATATCTTTCAATCTGATCTCTCTCTTTCTCTCCTCTAATATTTTGGTAACCTAACCTGGGTGGGGTTAGGGTTTTCTCAAATGAAGTCATATGAGTTATGACTAAACTGTAAAGGCAATTTTGTAACCTGTTCCTGGGATCTTCTCCTCTTTTTCTCTTGCAGTAATCTATGATTTCTGCAATTGTAAAAATCACCTTGTCTTTGCATTAATAGAATTTTCTTGCCTTATCTAGTTTCAGTTTATGCAAATTTGTGTATCTCTTTTACTTGTTTGTGTGAATGCATCTTTTATTTATTTCTCGACATCTATGATAGTGTTGAATTCTCTTAGACTGGCATCTAAGAATATTGTTCATTCCTCTGCCATCTTTAAGAATTTCAACCTTGACTCAATCTTAGAAAGCTAGACTTAGATTGAAATTTGTGTATCTTTTGGGCAGTTTTAGTGATGTTATGTGCAGTTATAGGTGGGGGTAGATCAACTTTTAGTCTAGGTACAAGCCGTATTTCCCTTATTCCATGCAACTCTTTTCTCTCTCCCTTTTCCCTGTCATATCATAGATTAGTTTTACCAATGTTGGGTTGGTCCAACACCTGCACTCAAATTGAAGAGGAAGTCGACCTTCTCTAGAGGTAGCTCAATTGTTATCCCTTAGAATCTTCTCAAAGATTATCTGTGCAAAATAGTGCTTAAAATCATCCACCATTTTCTTGTAAGGCATGAAATTTTCATCTTTGTTCTAATAATCATGATTTGATTGACAAATTACGAGTTGAGAGTTCCCAAAAACATTAAGTTCTTGGTTCTTCAGTTGAATTGCAATTCATAGTCCCGTCGTTATGGAGAAGTCACCAGTTAGGAGGGACCTCAAAGAGATCAATCTGGACTAGTTGGAAAGAGTACACACAACAGAAACACAAGGACATGATGGAGGAAATGAAAAACAAATTGAATTATAACATGAAAACTGATTACAACCAACTGGTAACAACCGGGTTACAGACTGTTCTGCATTACCCCCATCATGTCCTTGTGACTTCCTTCTTACATTCTAATCAATCTATTCTTCTATTCTCAATATAACTTCATTCTTAGATTTTAATGCTCTATTACAATGTTTTATGCCATCCAAGGGATCCGGTCGGCCCAAAAAGGGATCAAAACCCAAAGAATAAGACCTAACGTGCAAAACTAACAAGGTCAGCCTCTGCAAAAGAAGTTCCTCTAGAAAATCCAAAGGTGAAGAGTAGATGACGGGAAAAGGTCAGCCATATGCCAAAGAACATTAGAATCAATGGTCAGGTCTCTGCAAGCTATGGAAGGGATCTGGTAGATCACCAAAGTAAATAGGTCCAAGCAACTGGTAGCAGGAAACTATCAACTGGTGACAGGAAAATGTCTTGGAAACCGGTAGCAATAACTTGTCGGAAAATGATCCAAATGCTCCATGGTTTGAGAATAAGGAATATGATAAAGTCTTCAAGTAAAATCCAACTCCATGGGTTTTGGTGAGCCAAATCGAGGACATACAGAAAGAAATGCTGAAACTGCAAACAAAAAGAAAAACAAAAAGAAAATAATTTTGGTTGATGAAAGATTACTATGAACCAGGGATGTTGTTGCATTAGACATCCAGGGTTGTTGAAAAAGTGAGTCTCTCACTTTGTTGATGTCAGAGAAAAACCAAGGCGATCTACCTCTTCTTGAGAAATCCAAGATGAATCTTCAACTGGTTTGTCCTTCCACTTCACAAGATACTCCTTATACTGACTACTCTGTTTACTATGCCCAATCCTACTGTCCAAAATATCTTTGATCTATTTTCTTTCCTTCTAGGGAACCTATTTCTCCAATTCTACGATATTGTCCTCACTGAATTTTGGTTCATGATATCGATGAAGATGTGCAATGTTAAACACAAGTGAAATACACAGACTATCTAGTAACTCCACTTCATATGCATTCCCAGAACTGAACTTTCTCATTTGCAATTTGTTATAAGTTCCAATCAAGAATCTTTCTTTTCTCAGATACACCATCACTTCATCACCAACTTCAAATTCCTTTTGTCTCCTCTTCTCATCTTCCTTCTCCTTATACTTTCTATTCATGTCCTCCAAATGTTTCTTAACTTGAATATGTAAGTCCTTCATGTGATCTGCAAATTCTTCTACTTCTAAACTTCTCTGGTCTTCACTGCTAATATCTCTTAATTCTGATATACCTCTTGGATGCACTCCGGTAACAATCTCAAAAGGTGTTCTTCTGGTACTCCTATTCACTAAATTATTGTAGGTAAACTCTTCTTGTGTGAGAATCAAATCCCAACTTCCGGTTTTGTCTCCAACCAAACATCTCAACAAATTTCCCAAGCTTTGGTTAGCTACTTCTGTCTATCCATCATTTTGTGGGTGAAAAGTAGAACTGAACTTCAAATCTATTTTCATCTTCTTCCAAAGTGTTCTCCAAAAATAGCCAGCAAACTTGGTCTCTCTCTCTGAAACTATGCTCTTAGGTAATCCATGCAGTCTCACTACTTCCTTGAAAAATAGGTCTACTACATGTAATGCATCTGATGTCTTCTCACAAGTTATGAAATGAGCCATCTTTGAGAATCTATCCACTACCACAAATATAGAATTATCCCCTCTCGGTGTTTTAGGCAATCCAAGTATGAAATCCATGCTTATATTCTCCCAAGGTCTTACTAGTATTTTGAAAGGTTTATACAATCCCACATTCTGACTACTAACCTTTACAACTTGACAAACTCTAAAACTTTGGACATATTTCCTAAAATCCTTATGAATCTAGGGCCAAAACTAATACTCACTCACCGATGCTACTATTTTGTCAATACCAAAATGTCTGGCTAATCCTCCACCGTGTTTCTCCTTTATCAGATTCTCCCTCATAGAACTCTTAGGTATGTAACAACTGAACTCCTTTGAACAACATCCCATCCTGAATGAAGTAATCCAACCACTTGCTTCTATCTATCATAACTAGTTCTCTACATGCTCTCCAAGGTTCTGCAAAATCTGGGTCATCATCATATAGGTCTTCAATTCCTCAAATCCTAATACTGTCACTCTCATCTCTATTAGAAAATTCCTTCTCCTACTCAATGCATCAACAACTTTGTTAGATTTCCCACTTCTATGCTTCAACACAAAGGTGTAACTCTGCAAAAATTCCACCCATCCCATATGTCTCTGATTCAACTTACTCTTACTGTTCAAATATTGCAAAGCTTGATGATCCATAAACAAAACAAACTCCTTAAGCAACGTGTAATATATCCAATTCTTCAAGGCTTGAACTATGGCATAAAATTCCTGATCATACACTGAATATCTCCTCCAGACATCATTCAATTTATCACTGAAATAAGCTACTGCTCCTATTGTTGTTCCACT